>NW_015653321.1:37494-39411 GCF_001515625.1 Sinocyclocheilus rhinocerous | reverse complement strand
TTTTTTTTTTACAGAAAATAATTTATTTATGTTCTGATTATTGTTGAGCTGCAGGTTTAGGCTCACTTAAGTGACTGCATTTAATTAAGAAGAATTTAATTATTTATTCTAATTATTTAGCCTGACATGTTTACTGTTCCAAAATGTTCTATATGTTTCTTAAAAATAAAATGTGTTCAGTGGAAAAAAAAGTTGTTTTTTTACCCAGACATTTAAAAATAACATATTTTAGAGCTGTAATCGCAATACCGTGATATTTTTTAAATCTAAGGTTATCATACCGTCAGAATCTCATACCGGCCCATGCCTAGTCTCGGTGCGGTTGTTTGGTCCACACTCGAGTGCGATTACTGTACCTCACACCTGCCCAAAAGTTCCGCAACAAGAGGGGAAACGAACTTGAGTTCGATTCAATCGAACCAAACAAGACAGGTGTGAATACACCCTAAGATTCACAGAGACATTTTCCATCTGCTCCTTAATTCCCTCTGCTATGCAGTACATATGAAGTATGCAATGAATAAATATTAATTGACGCTGCTGGTACAAGTTAACAAAGAGAATTGCTTTGTAACTCAATATATCTAGGTGTGTGTTCAGCTCAGCGGAGGTTTAACCCGTTTTATGGTCCAGCAGGTGGAAATTTCCCCGCACTGCTGCATACGACTGTTTCTGACTCAAAAGCCAGTCAGATATGGCCTGAAACTCTACACAGAAATTCATATTTCTGCAGCATTCATAATTCAGCACTAGCTGAGATTATCATAAACTGATCCGCGGATGGTAGTATGTGTTTTCTGGGTTTATACGGACACCTGAGACTGTGAGACTTCTGAAAGCCTTCTTGATCAAACGTGTGGCGTTAAGTCATTTTCTTCTGGATCTACCGCTCGCTTGCGTCATGCTATTTTTAAACCAAAATGCTGCAAAGAAAGTCACATGATACTGGAAATACACGCTTAAAAGTCCTTCAGTGGGTCTGTGCAACACTTCAGACTGACAAAAGATGATCAACCCTTTTCTTTTTCACTATATAGGGGACACCGGGGCTAGATTTCACAGAGTCTTTATCTCAGTAACTAGCAGGTTTTCAGTCAAAAGTGCAATTACACAACGTTTTCTCTATCAACAGTAACTGTATTATCAATGTGAATCTGAACTGAGAGGTTGGACTGTGTTTTTTTTTAGGATGACAGGTCGGGGCAAGTTATCACATTTGCATTAGAGCAACTTATCAGTGCTGGGTAGTAACTGATTACATGTAATCTAATGTAAAATAATTACATGAACCCCAGTCAGTGAAACTCCGACTTAATGTTTAATGTACTTTATGTTGTTTATAACAAAGAATGGAACACATTTTCTTTCTTTTTGTATTTTTATATCAATACAGTACAGAATAATCTTGTGTAAATCTATGTGATAAACAAGTTAGGAATCAAAAAGTAATCTAAAATGTGTAATTCATTACACACTACAATTTTCATCATGACATTTGTAATCATTAGTAGACTACAATTTGAGTCATTAAATAGATTATAATACATTTTAAAATTCATTTAAAAATGTTATTTCAAATAAATAAATACTATTAATATTATTTAATCAGATATTATTTATATACACTAAACAAAATTATAAACGCAACACTTTTGTTTTTGCCCCCATTTTTCATGAGCTGAACTCAAAGATCTAAGACTTTTTCTATGTACACAAAAGGCCTATTTCTCTCAAATATTGTTCACAAATCTTTCTAAATCTGTGTTAGTGAGCACTTCTCCTTTGCCAAGACAATCCATCCACCTCACAGGTGCGGCATATCAAGATGCTGATTAGACAACATGATTATTGCACAGGTGTGCCTTAAGCCCCGTTCACACCAAGAGCGATAACTATAAAGATAACGATATTAGCGTC
>NW_015653321.1:21868-34688 GCF_001515625.1 Sinocyclocheilus rhinocerous | reverse complement strand
TCACGGTTTCAAAACCACTAATATTTTTCGTTATACCGTTCCTGCGGTATGCACTGTTTTGTATGCGCTGTTTTTCATGTCTCCTCAAAGACTGAAAGTGTAGGAATCCCTCAGGTTGAGTGCAGTGTAGAGAGTAACACGACCCTCCTCCTCCTGTTGGTGCGAGCGCGGTCAGTCATGTGTGTGTAGGATGGCCGAAGGAGCTTTCCCCTGGAACTCACGTGATCGGCAACCGGCTGTTTTTTGTCTTATTGCAAGCAACTCGTCTCTGTTCTGGACTTGCACAAACTGCGTTGCAATGCAATGCAATCGTTTTCCAAAATGTAATTTATGTAAGTCTGTAAAGTCTGTAAACGCCCGTTAACACAGGCCAGAGACGTTGAAGACGGACGCACAGAGAAAAGTGGCAGATCACGCAGATCACTCACTGTTCATGATGCACGAACTATTGGAAGAAAATCCTCAATATTGATTTGGGGGTTTATATGAATGTGTTTCTGAGGGGAACTAACTGTCTTCATAAAAGTTTACGTGGTATTTTCTTTTCATCTCGTCTCTGTATAGTTCATATTAAAGCAGTGTTTCAGCGCAGTGCTGCTTTGTTTACGGCGGTAACCAAGGAAACACTGTATCTGGTGTTCCAGAAGCGCCTCCTGCTGTCAGAGAGTGAATCTGCATCTCATTCAGAGCATCTGCTGTTTGCTTCGTTCAGGCATGTATAATTTCACAAAGCTAGTCAGAACATTTTGTTTTTGCTTCAAATTGGGTTATTATTAAATCAAATGATGTATATGCAATTATATAACTAAATTATATGAAATGATATAAACGAAATGTATATGAATTATATAACTAAAATTAAATAACTGTAATTACAGATTTAGGTTAATTAAAGATGTCAGTCTTTATTTTTCTTCTTTTTAGGAAACAAATCAAAGAAAAAATAAACAAATTCTACTGTTCCTAATATTCTGTATGTTGATCAAAAACAAAATACATTGTGTTCAGCGGGAAAAATTTATTTTTTTTACCCAGTCATTTAAAAATAACGCATTTTAGAGCTGTAACGACAATACCGTGATACCGTGATATTTTTGCTTAAGGTTATCATACCGTCAAAATCTCATACCGGCCCATGCCTAATATATATATATATATATATATTTAAATAGCATCATATTTTTAAAATGTTTAGATCTGGCTAAATAGCCATTAAATTCACTACAATACATTTGAAAATTAATTTTAAAAATGTATTTAAAATAAATACTATTAATATTATTTAATCAGATATATTGTCTTTATTTTGATTTAGATTTTAGATGCTTAGATTTTGCTAAATAGGCATTAAACAGACTATAATACATTTTAAAAATCATTTAAAAATTGTATTTCAATTTTATGTTTAGATTTTGCTGAATAGTTATTAAATAGATGATAATACATTTTAGAATAAATATATTGCATATTTAAACAGCCTCATATTTATAGTAAAATATATGCTCAATTCAATGTCAATAAACTGCTTACTTCATATTGCAAGACAACATGCCCCACTAAGAGGGGTCAACATGTGTTAAACACAGCATTTTTTTTGTATTCAAGACGATACAATTTTGAGTAGAAATTGACTTCAGAAAATAAATGCAACTGGAAAATAAATAAATAATTGACTAGATTAAAAAGTGTGACAACTAGCCCCAGCATCCCCGTTGTAGATTAAAAGATTCTTGATGTTTGATTATTTAGTACTTCATGTAGTTCTTCAGATCAATGTTTTGGTTTCTCTGATCTTTAAAGCACCAGACTGTTTTCCTAAACACCTAGAGAGAATGAGAAGTTCTTTGTGGAGCATCAAAGGTTCTCCAGTGACATCAGGCTGGTTCTAAATAGAACACAGATTTTTAAATGTATCATTTCTAAAAGCTGCAGTGCAAGTGGAACATAAAGCCCAAGCTACTTCTACTCGCTCATGTTGGTCCTCCAGGGACGCGTTTCATCTCGTGCTGTTTTATCTGCATACTAAGGAGCCGTGACTCCTCAAATGAAGCCGTCTGATTCTTGCAGGGGTCTGTAAGCTTGAGAAGCCCTTATTATAAATGATAATCCCTGACAGGAGGATCTGTGTGATGAATGCCGAGTTTCTTAATGGACGGACACCCTCGGAGGGGAAATCACATTAAACATACATTTTCTTGACATGCATGTTGTAATTGCTTATTTTAACTACTAATGAGCTGCTGTCATGAAGGCCAGTGATATACGAGTCCTCATCTGAGCGAGTGGCATCAGCAGCGTAGTAAACATGAGTCAGACGCTCCGCTGGGAGCCAGACTCGCAATGAAATTCAGCAAACTTTGCTGGCTGTAAGCAAATAAACAAACAAACAACACACTAATGCATATGGGAGCACGGCTGTGTTCCAAATGAATACTAGCGTCCTACTGTGTATGCTCTGTACTAGCTTCTGTTTTTTTATATACTGACACAGTATGTACACAATGATAAATGTGTCCAACAGTATTATGTTGATGTCACTAAATTGACTGTCAGGTTGAATGTCAGGTACAGCATCATCCTGGAAATAAATTATTTCCAATAGGGCTGTCCTCGACTAAGGATTTTTCTGGTCGACTAGTAGTCGTTAATTTTAAGCGTTAGTCAACTAATCACACGTTTATTAATAAACCATTTAAATCATTATTATGAGCCTTTAATTGCCCACATAGCCTAATAAGTGCTCAAGCGCACACATAAAGCTTGCCACAGCGCAACGCAGAAGTAATGATTATGAATGTGTCAGGGAAAAACAGTAAGGAGACTGCATTAACATTTTAATAATTTGATAAACTAGTGCTTTCTTTTTTCTCGGTTTAAGAGATGAAGTCGGTGACACTGACTCATCTCCGCAGTAGTGATGCGCCTGTATGCAGGTTTCATACAGATTACATAATCTGAGAATATTTGTTTTCCATTTGAATTGGTTCATTTGAAAGTAGACATTTCACTCTCTCTATATATATTTTTTATGTCTGTAAGGTAAAGATATACACGGTGTTTCGCGCTCAAGTTCACAGACCGAGACGGCAGAAAGCGCATCCTGTTTGCTTTCATTATTTCACAAAAGCGCGATGTGTTTTTTTATTGTGAGTGCACAAAAATATGTATTTTTATATATAAAACAAAAAGTACCGATAAGAATTCCTTTAAAGTACCGAATCGATAAGCAGTATCGGTAAGAGTAGTAATACCGATAAAACCTTAACGATACCCATCCCTAGTCCTGTCCAAACTGTTGCTATAAAATTAGAAGAACACAATTCCCTAGAATATCATTATATGCTTTAGCATTAAGATTTGTACTCATGGAAATGACTATAAGTAGTCAAACCTGTTCATTAGAACAGTCCCAATACTTTTGTCCATATAGTATATTTAAATAAGTAAATATTATTATTTATATTTATGTAAAAACAATATGAGCTTCATATTTATGTAAAAATGTAAATAAATAAATAAAAATAAACAAAGAAAAATGGTATTTAATTATATTTATGTACAAAATAACTAAATATCCTTGTTTATATTTGTGTACATAATACAAATAGAAAATACAAAAAACATTTGAATAAATATATATTTATATTTATGTAAGAAATTATATGAAATGCATATTTATGTAATAAAATAAAAACAAATAAAAAACAGGCAAATATATACAACTTATTTTTATATTTAGGCCTATGTAAATAAAAATATATAAATAAGTGTATTAAATAAATAAATAATATTTTCTTTATATGTAAAAAATATGAAAAATATTCTAAAAATACATAACAGCAATAATAAATGTATTATTATTATTATTATTATTATTATTATGTAATAAAGAAAAAAACTGTTTTGGTGAGTCTGATTAAATAATCAATCAGGATGTTGTTATAAAATCACAGCTGATATTCACAACACTTGAAATGAAAGGACAAGTCAAGTGCATTGCGGGATACAGTATTGCACACATTGTGGACAGGCTATATAGTTGCAGAGAATGCAGTTGATCATTCAGCTTTTCTATGCATACAGAAAATCTGCATACTATATACACAATATATATTAACAGACAGACTGAAAGCCACAAAACTCTTGATATCTTGGAGTCTTTCAACCACTTGAGCAACATCAGAAAGCGTAACCACAGGCAGATAAACAATTTACGAAGTGCTTATTTGTGGGCGGATCTGTGTGTGTGTAGATAGCAGGCAGGTCGAGCCGTGTCACTAAAACCATTCCCCTCCATTACCGACAACTAACCACTTTCACTGCGCTCACGGGGGAAAGCCACATTCAGATGCCCGACGCCGAACTACTGGAGAACTCGGACGCCTCAAGGGTGAGAAATATCTGATTAGCTGCTTTCTTCATGGGTGAAAAGGTGCACGCTTCGCCTTTGACCTAGTTTGCTGGCAGGTCACTCTGTGTTCCCACCCCGCCACAGGGGAAGCACTGAAGAGTGAAATGAAATACGCCTGTAGAATGTGACACGGCTCGGGAGTTGCTCCTTCTGCAGCGTACCGCTGTCGATTTTGTTGTGTTTTATCTGTTCTCCTTCAAGGGCACGTCTGTGAGTGTCTATTAGCGAGAGTTTGAGGCTGCTGATATAAAACATGGAGCACATTTAAAGGAATAGTTCACTTCAAAATGAAAACTCTGACTTTATTTACTCGCTCCCGTCCCACATGCTGTTATCTTGTTCTGTGAGACGCCACAGGAGGCTTTTTTTTTAAGGAAATTTATGCCGTTCTTTTATATACAACAACAAGTCATAATGACAATGACTGTCAAGCTCCAAAAAACACCATAAAGAATCATATACTCACACAAAACTGTCTATACAACATACAAAACACATACAATATACATATGCACAACTATTTTTGATTGTCTTATACCTTATGATGTATTTTATATATGCATATATACACTATATTGCCAAAAGTATTGGGACACCCCATTCTAATGAACAGGTTTGACTATTTTAGTAATTTCCATGAGTACAAATCGCCTGTCAAATTGTCCTGGGTCCTGTCCTAACTGTTACAATAAAATCAGAAGCACAAAATTCCGTAGAATATCATTATATGCTTAAACATTAAGATTTGTGTGTATATACACACAGTAAATCCGCATTTAAATTGGTAAGATATTTAATGTTTCTAAAAAAGTATCTTTATTTGCTCAATACAGTAAAGACTTTCTAATTCAATTTAAATTAGCGGTTTTCTATGTGAATATCTTTTAAAATGTAATTTATTCCTGTGATCAAATCTGAATTTTAAGCATCATTACTCCAGTCTTCAGTGTCACATGATCTTCAGAAATCATTCTAATATGCTGATTTGCTGCTCAAGAAACATTTCTGATTATTATCAGTGTTAAAAACAGTTGTGCAGAATATTTTTTGTGGAAATCATGATACATTTTATTTTTCAGGATTCTATTTTGAATAGAAAGTTCAAAAGAACAGCATTTATTTGAAATAAAAATATTTTGTAACATTATAAATGTCTTTACTCTCACTTCTGAACAATACAGTGCATCCTTGCTGAACAAAAATTCTTAATTTCTTTTAAAAAAATATCCAATTTTATATATATTTATACTACGGGGCTGTTGAATGCTTGAATCTGATTGGCTGACGAACGTTCTAAGGTGTTCAATTATTTTCAGGGAAATGCACAGCAAAAGTAATTGACCGCATTACATGTCCATATCACCTCGCCAAATGATTTCAGTTATTTCAAAGGTTGATACGGCTTACAACAGCAAAAGAACCAAAACCCTCCACCTTAGGTGTGCATTATTTTCTAATAATTCAATGGCTTGTCGTCAATTATTCCTTGGATGTCTTCTTTCAAAATTCCTCAAAAATTCACCTTCTGTTCTCGAATAACATAAGCAAAAAGACAGATTTGACATTTTTGGCTGAACTATCAAATAATGATCTTTAAAATAGCATCATATGACCCCTTTAAGTGTTTGGAAGTGCACAGAAAAGAAATGACATTTCCTCCCAAACGTACTCGACACCGTCAGTTAAAGAAATATTTGAGCAAGTGATGTATATTCTGTAGACAAAATATGGCTCAGGATGATGAATTCTCTGGGCTGTATCACCTATCAGCCGTAGCAGGTGTGTGAGATGAATGTGCTTTGGTTTTGGGTGCTTGAGCCTTGAGAGTTATTCGGCTTCAAGTCTCTGACGGCTGTGGCGTAATTTCCTGCCAATTTTGCGCTTAAATACTGTGGCTCGTATTAATAAATGCAAATGCATGAGGAGCAGGCAAGAGTTCAATGAGAAAAAAAAAACACACAACTGCCACTAGTGTGTAACCTTGACTCCATAATACTCCCATTCACCGTTTGACTTTCTATTCACACATTTTCATAACTGACAGTAAAGAAGACGTATGAGGGTGATTTGTTCTCGGCTTCGCCTCGTGCCGACGTCCAGGCTCTTTGAGACCATGAATCATAATGGACAACGTGCTTTGCGGGGAAATACGGAGCGCATTCGCAGCAAATTGATCTTATGCTGAGAGTTTATGTCTCGTTCCATACAAACAACTGGTAGAATTGATAAACGATAAATCCTGATGAGGCTGAGACCTCACAATGGGAGATACAAACCATATTTCCACATATAGTTACTGTTAGGCTAAGTGACGGACAATCAACACAAACTGGAACCTACTAAAAATGATTCTTGTAAATAAAGATTATTAGAGTATGTTTTACAAGAAAGCACCGTTTCAGTTTTTCTACTTTAAAGTGTTACATTTCATGAAAAATTGTATTGCCATTCCTTTGTAATCAGCATTGCTTTAGTATTAATGAGATACTATTATAGATTTTTTTAAATAGTTTTTCATTCTTATTTTTCTTATTTCATATTTTTTCATTTTTAAGATATTTTTAGTAATTTGGTTGTCTGTTTTTGTCCTTTTTATTTGGTGTAGGTCTTTTTAAACATGTATATACAGTTTTATATATGTATTACAGTTTTAGTTTTAGTTATTCTAGTACAACAAGTTGAATAAAAAAGTATAAATAAATAAATAAAATAAAATTCCAGTTAACATATAGCCTATTTTTTCAAGCAATATTTTTTATGGTTTAGTTTTAGTTCACTTTAACAACCCTGGTAATTATATGTGATATTTAGCAATTTCTGAGTGAAAACTGTTTCAAAGAAAGATTTTTTTTTTCGGTGAAACTAGCAAACAAAACCAAAGAGCATATTAAAAACCATATACAGCCAGAAATAATTACTGAAGAATAGATCTTTGTTGAATCATTTAATAAACATAAGATCTTTAAAGGTTCTTCTAATCTGCTAAAACTGCTAATAAAGATCTATATTTAATCATTATCATGTCATTGAATATATGATTTGACAACTATATAAACATTAAAAATGTGGATTTAACTGGGATTTTACAGCCTGATGGAATAGGAGAACGTTTTAAATGTCTCAAAAAGACGTTTTTATCCTCTAGTTCTTTAGAAACACCAAACCAAAGAGCGTCGCAAGTAGGGCTGAACGATTAATTGCATTTGCGATAATATCGCGTGATTTATAGCTCATAAAGAGCTTTAAAAAATAATTGCATATTAAATCGCAATCGCAATATTGGTAAAAAAAATCGCAATTACATTATTTTCCAAAATTGTTCAGCCCTAGTCGCAAGACAAAAATGCTCTAAAAATGCTTTGTTTATGTTCCCAGTAAGTTATTAATTTTTTTTTTCCCTAAATGTTTTCTGAACGTCCTAAAATCCATTTTTTTTTTTTTTTTTATGTTTTAAAAATGTTTTTTCTTGGTCATAACATTAAGGGATTTTGCAAACATTCTGGGAATGTTCTCGAAACATTCTGAAACAAATAACATTTAAAAAATGTTAGATAAACATCCAACTAAAACGATGTATAAATTATGTATAAATAACATTTTCAGAACATTATTAAAGAACAGATAACTCTGAACGAACATTCTATTAACGTTACTGGAAGAATGTTTGTTTATAACTTTGAGAAAACTTTAACAGAACATTCCCTGTTAGCTGGATAAGATCTTTAAAGCTTCCCCTAAAAATAATGCTCTATAGTCAATTATCGTGTCATTTTATATATATTTTTTGCAACTATTGAAACATTAGAAATGTGCACACTTCACCTTTAAAGATGAGGTTTATCCCTCATGTTATCATTCATCAGCACAACCCGCTTCCCAACATCTAGAGGAACTGAAATCCAGCCAAACTCCATCCCTCACTTGCCATCTCCTTTCTTCCTGCTCTTTAATTGATTCTGCTGGCCGTTTTTAGCAAGACACGGCGACATACTTCACAATTATGACTAAGCTTCCGCGACACTCTGGTGGCAACTCAGTTTTATCATAAAGCGCACGTCACCGCCAAGAGTAAGCAGCCACACAGTCATGATTAAATTGAACACTTCAATGCCTCCGGACCAGCTTTCAGCAATGATAAACGACCTGGAAGTAAAGATAACGTAGTAGGGGATGTCAGTCTTTCTCACCCGAGATCAGATAGGGAAAGCCTCCTGATATGCTTAGTGCAGACACTGAGTGTTTAGACGTGATTGGCAGGTGGATTTTGAGCCAACAAACCGGCCCCGGATCTCACCAGTCTGCCTCGGTGCTAAATATAATTGCCTTGGCAGAATAAACAGCCTGGGCATAATGTGAAAAAACTGCTGCTGCACTACTCTGTTAATTCACTGACCGCTGTATTTGTCATCTGTATTAGTAACAGTCACATTTCTGGGCCTATTACTATTACAAATAGGTAAACAAAGGCAGAGTGTCAAAAAAGAAATACTATCACACCATACGAGAGCTTATACGCTGTTAAATAAGGGATCGAAACGTGTTTTACAGCCTGATGAAGCACAATAACCTTTATAAGCCTCAGAAAGAGCTTTTTAATCTCCAGTTCTTCAGAATAAAACGCTTTCTGAGAACAAGGAAACCAAAAAAAGGAATCTGAAGAACCTATGAAACAAAAAACGTTTTAATCTCCAAGAAACCAAAGAGTACCTAAAAAACCTCATACAGCCAAAAATAATTACAAGACGGTAATTCAAAAGTTCTCCTGAACTTCTAAAAATAAACCTTGATATTCGATTATTGTCATGTCTGTCATTTAATATAAATTTGATATAAATGCAATTCCATTGTGTAAATGTATCAGCATAACAACACTGTCCACATGCCAATTACAGAAAAAGCACAATAATAAAGAAAAAGCACAAAATATTGTGACTATGACAATGAATTTAATGTAAATAGAATGCAATGAGAACTGTATTGAATTGGAAGGCAATAAATAAATATAAATAATAAATATTAATTATGTAAATATAATTTTAAAATGTAAAATGTATATATTAATTATGTAGATTTATGTAAAAATAAGTAAACAAACAATAAATATTTAAATGATATTATAAATATGGAAAACGTACATTTTTACATAAAAGAATATTCTTATATTATATATTGATTATATTATACATTATATGTCGGACGATGTCTGAAACATCGCGATGAACAGTGACATGGGGGGGGAGTTAGGGGTTGTGCCCAAAGCATGAATCCGTATTCAGAAAGGCACGGAAAACAAATAACGTTTGCTAACGGTTGCCTGTTACATTACAGTACATAAAAGTTCACTTATCACATAAACAGAGTAAGGAGAGATGACTGAGACGATGGCGAATGATTTGCAGATCCTGAGCACCACTGACAAACATCTAATCTTGTAAAATGTGTGGTAAGTACTGCTGCTCCATAGTATAAACAGAGTGCGTGCGATCGGGAATCTCAAAAGTGAAAGTGAAACTAAACGCGATCGTGCATTCAAAAGCAGTTTCAATGCCAGGCATAATAGCGGCTCCATGATTCCCGCAATTTATATAGTTTAATTATCCAATTAAATAACTGCGAGAGAAAGTATTGAAATATAGGCTATATTTTCCCTTTATTTATTTATTCCCTTTAGAGGTTCCGTATACACGTCATTTTCTTTTCGAACACGGTATTGGGATGTGGTGGATTGCGGGGGTGGGTGGGTCTTCATGATGCCGGCTCAACATTGTGATGTCTATTAGCCATCGACGATGGACGATGGCATCGTCTATCGGCCCAACCCTAATGTAAGTAAATAAATATTATTAATAAATAATATTTATGGAAAAGAAATTAGAAACTACATTTTTTACAATTAATATTATTTAATTAGATTATGTAAAAAAAAATTTATTTAACAAGTAAATAGAAAATGTTATTTTACAGCATATTATTAGTCATGTAAAAGATATTAAACACAAACATGTAAAATTTATGTAATGTATATATTAATATAACTTTCTGTAAAAGTAGAGGTGCACGATTGAACGGCCAGGGACAGGAATTAGACGATTTTCCACATGATCGGTTTTGACGTCACACTTACGCTCACATCCCGCATTTAAACATGTTGTTGGCGTGGAAGTTTCAATAAACAAGTAGTTCAATAAACAAGAAGTTAAAATTAAGTGACTTATATTTTAGACACAATATAGCCTGTTTTTGCTCAATTTCACTGACAAAAATAGTTCCAATCAAACAGCAGAACTGTTGTCTCCGAGTAATGCGGTGTTTCGTTACTGAATGAATCCTCATTTTTAAACGAATCGATTGAGTCAATGATTCAGTAACCGATTCATTAAAACAGTCACTTGCCTTGATTCTGAATGAATCAGCCGTTTGAACGAATCGGTTGAATAAATGTCTAAATTACTCACTCATTAAAACAGTCATTTGCTGCCACCTACTGGTGGTTTGGTTTCATATTTAAAAGTTTCTGCATTTTCTATGTATGTTTAAAAATTATTTAAAACATTAATCTTATAAAATTATTTATGCATTTGTAATTTTGCGGTGTAAATGCATTTATGGCACCCCATCTTCATCAAACAGTCTGTGTAAATACATCTAATGCCACTTCAGATGCAGCTTCTTTGTTTCCTGCAGTGGAAAGATGGAGTTTGTTGATAATGATTTCATTTGAATGATAACAGCTCTACAGTTTCTTATTATTCTAACTGAATTAATTGAAACAATGTAAGAATTTGGTGTGAAAGATGACACATTTAATAAGGTTAGGGGAAAAAACAGTGAGAAATGACATCTGTTTTGTTATATACAGCAACTCATTTTAAGTTAGTTGTCATTTATACCTCTTTCCAGTCACTGAGCACTTTATTTTGAGAGTTGTTTAAGTGAGAGAACATCTGTTAGTCCAGATTGGGGGAATTGTAACGTTTAATAATTTCTTTTATTATGTAAATAATTTTAGCATTGAAAAAAAAGGTATAGATTTTTGTTTGTATATGCTGTCAATTATAGTTCTTAGGGAGAAAATCGGAAGCGGCAAAAATCGGTATCGCCATTCACACTTCCAAAAAAAAAAAAAAACGGAAATCGGAATCGGCCAAGAAAATTGCAATCGGTGCATCTCTATGTAAAAGTATATATTACAATTTTAAATAAATATAGTAATGTAATATGGTTCTTTTTGAAAACCACACTTCACTTTTAGTTCTTTAGGACAACATCTATGATCTGGTGCTTCAAGAAGCCCAGAAACCCAAACACTGATCTGAAGAACCTGAAGAAATTTGGTTCTGGGAATCTAAAGAATGAAATATGAAACAGCTGTTGTCATCTCCAAAGAAACAAACAGCTCAAGAGCCTCAAACAGGCCACAATGCCTTGCTGAAAAGAACCATTAAAGAGCCTTTATGCTTAAGTGTGTGCTCCAGTATGAAACTACACAAGCGAGCCCCTGAGTCCATTTTGAAAATCGAGATATAATAATATACCGCTAAATCTACCTTGGAGGTTAAAAGAAAAATAGAAGTGATTTCAGAAATGAAGCTTTTGTTGATGGCTCTTTAGGGCACAAGGACTTCAAAATGAAGAGTGAAAGTGGGTCATTGAATGTAAACAGGCCTGTGTGGACTCCCAGCGCACATGTAAGATTAGTCCAGTGCACTTCCTGCAGAGGAACCAGCTGGCCCAGCACGGCTTTGATTGTGGCCTGATTCTGGGTCTCACATGGACACGAGCAAGATATTTCAAGCTTGTGCTTTATGGAGCTAACAGCAGCAGCCATACAGATAAAGCTGAACAAACTGTACAAAAACCCAGATTCTGAAAAAGTGATCAGATGCATATCATGAAACAGGTGGAAAAACACCACAGATGCACACTGAATGAGAAAGACGCACCTTCCAGAAGATCACAGAAACTTGAGGGAGAACTCACCCTAGCAACCACCCAGAAAACCCTGACAACCACATAGCAACATGCTAAAAACAATTAGAACACCTTGACAACGAGCCTAGCATCATAGTTTCTACAAATTTTAAAGGGGTCATATGATGCAATTTCAAATTTTCCTTTCTCTTTGGAGTGTTACAAGCTGTTCGTGAATAGATAAGATCCCTAAAGTTGCAAAGACTAAAGTCTCAAATCCAAAGAGATATTCTTTATAAAAGTTAAGGGGGTCATATGATGCGATTTCAATTTTTCCTTTCTCTTTGGAGTGTTACAAGCTGTTCGTGAATAGATAAGATCCCTAAAGTTGCAAAGACTAAAGTCTCAAACCCAAAGAGATATTCTTTATAAAAGTTAAGACTTGTCCACGCCCTCCTAAAACGCCTCGTTTAAACATGCCCCCACATGTCTACGTCA
>NW_015653321.1:13779-15120 GCF_001515625.1 Sinocyclocheilus rhinocerous | reverse complement strand
AACCGCGAGCCGGTTGAAAATCGATTCAAATATGTGACGATTCAAATCGGTTGAGATTCTAAACAAATCGCGATTCAATTAGGGATAGTTTATATGAATGTATGTCTGAGGGTAACTATAATGTACAGTATGTGGAAAATAATGTGTTTTTTTAACCTTAAACCGCATAAACACATTTCATTACACCAAATACACAAAATAATGTTCTTTTTAGCAACATCATATGACCCCTTTAAAAAAAAAAAAATCTAGGCCTATACACTACTGTATATCAAGTTGTAGAAGACAAAACATAAATATATAAATATAAATAAATATCAGAATTTTTACACACTGGATGATGAAACAGGTGGAAAAATCCCACAGATAAACAATGAACGAGGAAGATGCATATTTTAGAAGATCACAGAAACTTGAGGGATGACTTGCCCTAGCAACCACATGCTAACATGCTAAAAAAAATGGAAAATAGAATGCCTTAGCAACACACTGGCAATGACCCTAGCATCACAGTTTCTGAACAAAATGAATAAATAAATAAATAAATATTCTTTTCAAATTGTATTATTGGATACAAAGTATAATTACATTAATAAAAATAAATGTAAATATATAAACAAATCAAAGAACCTAAAAATAGTTTAATATTCAGTTACCATCCTGTTAAAAATCTCAAATGTATCTACATAACCACATCATCTACATGTCAATCATGGAATAATTACATGCATTGTTACTATAAGAAAAAGCAAAAAATATTGTAACTTTTGAAATTAATGGAATGTAAATAGAATGCAAGGAAAACTGTAATAAATTAAAAGACATAAGTGTAAAACTGATATCTATACATTTATACTGATTCTGTGTGCAACCTCTATGTATATCAGTCTCATACCAGTCTCACCCTAGCAACCACATAGCAACATGCTAAAAAAAACAATTAGAACATCCTACCAACACCCTGGCATCACAGTTTCTTCAAACACATAAATGAATGAATGAATGAATGAACAAACGAACGAATGAACGAGCAAAAAAAAAAAATCGATATCACTATTCTATATCAAACTGCTGTGTGTATATACAGTATCTAGGCTATCTATCTATCTATCTATCGATCCATCCATCCATCCATCCATCCATCTAGATATACATATTCATCCTGTTATTTTATACATAATGAAGTCCAAGTAAAAATGCTTAATATGCAACCATGTTGTCTACATGCCCATCATAGAATTATCAAATGCATTCTTATATAAGAAAAAGTAAAGAATATTTTGACTTTGGAAAATGTAGTGAAAAATGTATGGAATTGGAAGACAAGTAATATATATATAT
>NW_015653321.1:1591-12954 GCF_001515625.1 Sinocyclocheilus rhinocerous | reverse complement strand
CTGAACCAAAGAAATAAATGCGATCATATTTTTTCCATTGCATCGTATTGCATCGAATCGCATTGTGTTGAACCGGATCGAATCGAAATCGGATCGCACTTTATCGTAATAGGGGTGAATCGTATCGTATCGCTAGCTACTTTATATGTATCTTTAATGTATCGTATGGTTGGCTATGCATCGAGATGCGTATCGCATCGGCCTCAGTTATGGAGATGCATGAGATATCGACATTAGGGGGGCAAATTGTTAGTCATGGAATCCCTGATGTCGGCCCGCTGCAATTGGAGTGCTTAGCCTAGCGCTAAACACCCTCACCGTGCTTTTGCAGCGTTGACCATAGTAGCCAATCACAGACATATCTGCTGATTTCTTAAAACGCAATGGCCAATCAGAAACTTTTTGTCAGAATTCACTCACCGCTGAAAGCGCCGCAGTTTTGCACGCTCGTGAATCATCTCATGACTAAGTGCAGACGCGATGTAAATAAGTTTAGAGAGCTTCATTGATTATAACAGAACTTTGTAAGATCGCGATGAACGAAGATGAGTGACGCTTTTTAGTGATAAAGGGAGCACGCTTTGCGCACTTTCTAGGGTATAATTCATTCAGAATTTGTATGAAACTTTTTTCGGACACATAAGCTACACCCTGCAAAGTTTCGGGAATGACATTCACATATTTATGCGGGATTCACTCTTGAAATAGCAGTGATTGGCAATGGACAGAACATATATATATATACACATGAACTGTATATCTTCACATAAACTTGAAGCAAGACTCATCCTAGCAACCACATAGCAACATGCTAAAATGATTCTAACAATCAGATCACCCTAACAACGACCCTAGCAACACAGTTTCTTCAAAAAAAAAAGTAAAATCTATACCACCAACAAAAATGCACCAAGGAAATACCAAGTTTTTTTGGGTCCCATGATATGTTTTGAAGTGTCTTGGAGTGGAGATATCATTACTGTAGCATGATGCGCCACAGCACTCGAGCGTAAGGTAGGCCTATGCCACCAGCACGCTCTCATTTCTAATGCATCCTCAATCTGTGCAGACAGAAGAGCAGAATTCAGCATCCATCACCCCAGATATTGTATCCAGGAGTGCTGCGGAGAGCCAGGGGCTTACAAAGTTCATAACCATCTGTTTCAATTACAACACATATACATCTCATTACCAAGACCCACGAGCTCAGAGTGTGATGTCAGCATTGTCCTCTGGAGCGACGCGAGCGTTTATGGTGGCGGCCGTCATTCTGTGTTAGACTGCATCGGTGTAATTCCCCATGATCCACTCTGGTAAAGCTCATTCTGATGTATTCCTCCATTCCAGATTCAACATCCTTGACCAAATATTGCTGAAAGCCTCAAAATAAATGCTGCTTTAGTCAGTCACCTCAGTAATAGTCCCTTTCACTGACTGTCTGATGCAAACCGCATGCAAACATGCAACCAAACATGACTGATTGACTTTATGCAACTCACACCAGTTTAGAGACGTACCAGTTCACCTAGAAACCAAATCATGGTTAACAAGAACCCGTTTGATGCAGTTCAAAGAAAGAACTAGTCACTGCATCTCCCAAAGACTGACAGGTTAACTAGATATAACCATGAGAAAACTCATTTTGGATGGACAGTAGAACTGCTCACACAGCGACATTACTGTGCACTTATTTCAACAGGTTTCTACACCGGTCGATTATGGACCCTTTTCACAGAATGTGATGATATATCTAGCAACGTTTTTCTTTTATTTTCATTTTTAAAAATGTAATGCACTTTATAACACTATATCTTGTGTAAGGTTACATTGGCATTATGTTTTTAGAAATCTAGTTAATGTTGCTGTGTGAGTGTTTCTAATGCAACTGCTGGAAAGTGATGGCAAATTTCACATTTTTCTCTCTTTTGACCAACGTAATCAATCTTTCCATACATGCATACAGATTTTTTTTTTAATCGTTTTTTTTTTCTTTTGCTATTACACACACACACACACATATATCGTTTGACAGAACTAATATATATTTTTTTTTTTTTTTTTTGTAAAGTCATAGAAACACTACTGAAGATTTTTCTTTTGCTATTAGTGCAAATGGAAATGCAAGAAAAATATAATATTTGTTGTAGTTTCCATTTACCCTGATAGAAGTTTACCAACTATGATTATTTCTGCTTTGGAAATGTGAAAAGGGTTCATAGTGGTTCAGATAAACCCACCCCTAAATGCCGCTAAAGACTGATTGGTCACTTCACCTGTCAGTCAGAAAGACTATTCCTGTCTAGTACCAGATACAAGCTCAATGTAATAAAGCGACACTCAAAAGCTTTTGGTCCAGAAACCTGCCCCACATATTAAACATCAGTGATGTTCTGTTTCAATCAGCTGTAAGATCAAGACTAGATTGCAGCAATAAAATAGATATAAAAAAAATAATAATTAAAAAATCGACTTTATTTTCAACAAATCCACTAGTATAAAAAGTGACTTGCATAGTACAGAGGAACAATTTTGCACATAATGTTACAAAAGTGTACACATTTCTATAGACATATCAAAATATGTACACCTTAAATGATTTGCATGTTCTCCACACTTAGCCAAACTGGTGTTTAGCTGATTGGCAAGCAGGTCTCACATCCTGACCAACTAAAAACTGTCCAAAACCCCTACGAAATCCGAAAACCAGACCAGCCTGAGCGGAAAGCCATCCTAGGCTTGTCTTTAAGATGTTTTTTCTCAGCAGAGAAGTATTTTATTTCGGACTGGAGGAGACAATTCAGTAGCTATAGTAGATCTGCAGCGCGTCGGACGTCAGCTTAAGCTGCGTCGCGTCTCGTCGAGTGTCGAACGCGCGATCGCGTTTTGTGGCGTCAAACGAAATACATGATACCTTTAAATAAGTAGTTCCTACGCGTTAATAATTCATTATTAATAAAAGTTTGTTTAACGTCTTGTTAATATTTTAAGCTATCAATGCCTATTAAATAGCCTACTGTAAATAATATCGATATTATTATGAAATATTATTATGAATAAGTTCACAGTCGTAATTGTGATGATAATTAATCCACTATTTGACACGAAGGCTTAAAACACACGGCATTAAACAGTGCAAGTGTTTCTCCTGTCGCCACAAACCGCTGCGGCGCATCCGACCCATTGAAATACATGAGTTAGTGTGTACTACAGTAATAGACACTTACCGGTACATCAAGACAAACCCGCTCATTTTGAGACTATTTGAAATAAAAAAAATCACATAACAGATATGCATAGGTATAAACTCGATCAAACCCATTCGATGCGTAAAACACCTTCACGTTATCTGTTGCATTAATGAAACAATTACCCTCTTAAATTGCCATACTATACATTAATACATCATCCAAACATAATATAATAAACTACATCAACTAAAATCATAAAACAACATCAGATTATTTAGTCGTTTAATCTCCGGTTGGCACAAAGCAAAGTTCCTCCTCAATTTACTGCCGTTATCCCAGTCAGAGGACCGCGCGCGGACACAAATCCAACAGAAAAGTCGATATTCGCCTCAGATTACCGCGAATAATATGAATAACGTGATACTCGCCTTTGCTGACGGAGCCTGTGATGAAGTAAAAGATGAGATACAGCGGTAAAATCATTCCAATAGTGTGTGAGCCCCGCAGACCCATGATGCGCGATTGATGCTGGAATGAGACTGACTCTCCTCAGCGCGAGACTCTGGGAGCGAGCGGTTGCGTGCGTGCGTGCGTGCGTGTGTGTGTGTTCTGCTCTCAGTGGCTCTTTCACGCCATCCTGCTGCCGAAAACATCTGAATACAGTCTGCGTGACACACACACACACACATAGAGAGAGAGAGAGCACAAACCTGCTGCTGCTTTAATTTAATCTCATCAGGTTATAAGGAGAACCTGCAACGCTGTCAGACATCACTTTAATATTCAAACTAAACGCGCCAATGAGAAATTATAAGTGCATTTGAAATTCCAATTCGAATTGAAAGTAAAAAAAAAAAATTTAAATTTAAACGGACTTAAATATACAACTGTAACTGTGCAGATGTGTGTGCACGCGCGCGTGTATAAAACTGATTTAGCTTTCAAGAATTAGTAATTTTTCAGCATTAATTAAAAACGTTATTTTTCAGATTTTTTTTTTTGTAATAGCTACTGAATTTTGAAATGTCACATAGTAAGTATTTTATTATATTTACTCTTTTATGTTAATATTTCTCTTTATGAGGTTCCCTAAAATAATGTTGCTGTATGACAAATAAATGCTGCTTGTGTTAGTTGTTTTGACAGTCTTGGGGCCCTATTTTAACGATCTAAGCGCATGGTCTAAAGCGCACGGCTTATTTGCGCTTAGGGCGTGTCCGAATCCACTTTTGCTAGTTTGC
Organism: Sinocyclocheilus rhinocerous; assembly: GCF_001515625.1. Classification (NCBI taxonomy): domain Eukaryota; kingdom Metazoa; phylum Chordata; class Actinopteri; order Cypriniformes; family Cyprinidae; genus Sinocyclocheilus; species Sinocyclocheilus rhinocerous. The sequence goes on along the minus strand of NW_015653321.1, from coordinate 8,525 downwards.
CTATCAGACACCCGGCGCGACGCAAGTGTTTTTTTGCTAGTTTCAGCCCGGCGCAGTTGTCATTTTCACGTCCTGCGCCACGTTGTTTAAATAGCAAATGCATTTGCGCCCATGGGCGTGCTGGTCTGAAAACGAGGTGTGTTGAGGCGCGTTGCTGGCACGTTGCTATTTTGAGGCAACTGAAATAGACTGCGCCAATGACCAACAAAAACCTGGTCTAAAGTCATTGACGCAGTAGTTTTTTTGTTATTTAAAGAGCTATAGGCGGGTCCACAGCGCGCGTACACTCTGCTTATTACACACACAGGAACGCACAGCAGCACACAGACATGCCAAATATTAAAAATTAAAGGATTGCAATGTAAAAGATTATTATATGAAATGCCTACATGTCATAATGGATAGTCATTGTATGTATCAAAATTAGGCTACCTATTTGCTCGCGCACGAGCAGTTCCGTTTCATCTCTGGAGACGCATTCTGTCTTTGCGCGTGCAAATTCCGTCGCGTAAATAGCAAATCCGCCACAGCACCAGCGCAATTAACTTGCTCTTAAAGGGAATGGGAGATGAGACTCTGATTGGTTTATTGCACGCTATGCCCAAAACACACCCATTACTCATTAAGAGAATAGGGAAAACCCTTTTAGACCATGCACCGGCGCCGACTGTTTTTTCCATCGTTAAACTAGCAAAAGTGGATTTGGACATGCCCTACGTGCACTTTAGACCATGCGCTTAGATCGTTAAAATAGGGCCCTCTGAGTTTAAGGACGGGAAAAATGGTCAGCGAGCCTGGCTCATGGTCTAAAAAGGTTGTCCCTATTCTCTTAATGAGTAATGGGTGTGTTTTGGGTAACGTGCCATAAACCAATTAGAGTCTCAGCTCCCATTCCCTTTAAAAGCCAGTTGCGATCAAGTTTTGCGAGAGAACGCAAAAAAAATTTCCTCCCACCTCGAATTGTTTTCCACCACCATGTCCCTTTAGGGGCTCCGTAATTATGACATGTAGGCATTTTTATATTTATGTACACAATAATAATCTTTTACATTTTAATCCTTTTTAATTTTTCATTTAAAAAAATGTTTGTGTGCTGCTGCCCGACATGTGTGTAAATCCACGCGCGTTGTGCACCTGCCTATAGGCGCATATTACTAACGCGCTCTTTAAATAAAAATATATATATATATTGCACCAGACTTTAGACCAGGTTTTTGTTGGTCAATGGCGCAGTCTATTTCAGTTGCCTCAAAATAGCAACGCGCCAGCAATGCGCCTGAACACACCTCTTTTTCATATCAGCACGCCCATGGGCGCACAAATGGGCGCAAATGCATTTGCTATTTAAACAACGTGGCGCAGGATGTGAAAATGACAACTGCGTCGGGCTGAAACTGGCAAAAAAACACTTGCATCGTGCCTGGCGCCGCATTGCGCCGAGTGTATGATAGGGCCCTTGAGCGTCGTATAATATATTAATTTACATTTTTTATTAGTACTGATTATTTAAAATGACACATATAGAAAAGTGTATTAAATTCATTATATAAAAATCATTTAAAAACTTGATGCTAATACTTCTCTTTATAAAGTTCTCTAAAATGATGTGGTGGGAGAGTTGCCATATGATAAATAAATGCTGGCGACGGTGTTAATTGTTTTGACAGTCTTGAACTTAGTAACTTATTTTCCAGAAACATTTTTATATTAATACTGAATGTTTGAAATGCCACAAATAGAAAATGGTCACACCTCTGGACTGTTTGTGTGTGTTTTTCTCCCCATGTGCTCAGTTTCTCCCTTGTTGGATTGTTCATTTGGTTCAGGTGTCTTGTAATTACCCTCGTTACCCCATGTATTTAAGTCCCAGTCTGTGCTGTCTGTCTTTGTTGGGTCTACAAACGTCATGTTCGTGTGTTACAGCCATCCCTAGTGTGGATTACCCTCTTGTTTTAGATTTATTAAAGACTGTTTCTCTGATCCACGTCTCCGTCATTCTCTCCGACACAGAGTGTGACAGAAGACCCAACCTGAAAAGAAGTTTAATTGCATGTTTTCCTCCGTTTGATTTCTGTTTTTTTGAACAGTGTTTTTGTTTCCCGTGTTTTCCCCGTGGATCCCCTCGTTGCTTTGTTCGTCTCCCTAGCCCGACGATGCTGCGCTGAACTCACTGTTCTGGATCGGGGCATACTACCACCGCCCCGTCGACCTCCCATACACCACTGGACTGAGCTGGAGGGAAGCTATCATCTGGTGTCTGGAGAGCGTCTATCCCCGATCCAGAGCACAGCCAGACCCAGAGCCCAGCCCACCATCACCCCGCTGTGTGGAGCTCAAGCCCGAGCCCACCGTTGAAGAAATCCCGGCCGGACGCATTTTTGTAGGTCCAAAAAGAGGACATGTCCAGGGAAAAGAGGACGTATGGTCACCCTAATTTATAATCTATTGCTAATCGATGTATTCTTTTTAAAGTAGCATATGGAACATATTTTCTGTCTCATTCTGTGACAAGATGCCTCATCAGATCACATCACGTGCATTTTCTCAGTCGGGAAATTATTTTTCACGTGCGGTGCCTCGATGATGTTTCTTGCGTCCGTTTCAGAGAACTAGAGGACAAATATTTCAATCGAAACCTGCGTTCGGATTCGGTTCTAGTACATACCGGTTACATAGGTACCGGTGCCACATTGGTACTGGGTTTCGGTACCCAACCCTAGTCGAGAGAGGGCTTCTGTTCCTGAGTTCGGCCCAGAGAGGGCTCCTGTTCCCACTTCCAGCCAAGAGAGGGCTGCGGTTCCCGCGTCCGGCCCAGGGAGGGCCTCAGATCCCGAGTCTAGTCCAGAGAGGGCTCCTGTTTCCACGTCCAGCCAAGAGAGGGCTGCGGTTCTTGTGTCCGGCCCAGGGAGGGCCTTAGATCCCGAGTCTAGTCCAGAGAGGGCTCCTGTTTCCACGTCCAGCCAAGAGAGGGCTGCGGTTCCCACGTATGGCCCAGGGAGGGCCTCAGAGCCGAGTCTAGTCGAGAGAGGGCTCCTGTTTCCACGTCCAGCCCAGAGAGGGCTGCGGTTCCCACGTATGGCCCAGGGAGGGCCTCAGATCCAAGTCTAGTCCAAAGAGGGCTCCCGTTTCCACGTCCAGCCAAGAGAGGGCTGCGGTTCCCACGTATGGCCCAGGGAGGGCCTCAGATCCCGAGTCTAGTCCAGAGAAGGCTCCTGTTTCCACGTCCAGCCCAGAGAGGGCTGCGGTTCCCACGTATGGCCCAGGGAGGGCCTCAGATCACGAGTCTAGCCCAAGGAGGGCTCCTGTTTCCATGTGAGATAAAAGTCTGCATTGACAGATATAAACTCGCAAATTCTCAGTTAAAAATGTATATTCTACATTTATATTTCACAATTATTACTTCTTTCTCAGAATTCTGATTTTACATCTCAAAATGTTTTTTCCCCCTCTCCACCATGGAATAAAAACAAAAAGGTTGCAGCTTGTTCTCTCACAATTCAGACTTGTTTTTCTCACAAAGTTATCTCAAAATTCAGAGAATAAAAAGTCAGAATTGTTAGATATAAACTCAAAATTGCAATAAAAAAATCATAAATTAATAAAGTCTCACTTATCTTTTTTATTCTTTATCCCATGCCTAAAACAAGTTACCAAAGACTCAACATATACACTACTATATATTACAAGTTTTCTTTGTCTGATGATCATGAAGAAACAAACTGTGATGTTACTCACTGAAAATATTCCTCTCCAACAAAGCACTGGAAACGTTTTCCCATCTTACAAGTTTTATATCTGAAAGACAGCCCCTGTTGTTGTATAAGTTCATAAAATTAAACCAATAATTGTGCATGTCAAAGTAAATGTTCTACATTACAGGAAAATGTGTTTCATGTCAAAGCAAATTAATCCAGATCTATATTTATATTATACATGCTGGTGAATTGTGATTTCAGTTCTGCTAATACTGAACTACATACTGTACTGTGAACATCTGTGGCATGTGAAGCGAAATCCAAGCCCAAACAGGATTTTAATGTGTGTATAACAAGTTTTCATGAAAGTTTCACATTGTTTTGTTGTTTTTTGAGTGTTTGTATATGGTATTTGTTTTTATATTTGAGTTAGCTGATGTTTCACAGAGAACAAATATCCAAATATGTCCGGCATGGCCGTGGTTGAGATTATTCTGAGCAAAGAAAGCCCCTTCATTCACCTGAATTATTCAGTTCTTCACAAGGGTTTGGACAAACTGAACCCAGTTGCTGGAGAAAAAAGCTTTTAGCCAGACCGTTATATGGAAAAACAGTGTTAGAGAGGCCACGAGTCTTTGACACATTCAGAGGAGAGTAAGAAGCACAATAACACAGCATAATCACTATAGGAATATATTCTGTGAAGTGCTTCGAAAACTTTTAGCAAATATCATGAAAACTGTCAAGAACATCCTGTTCCAGCTTATATTTCAAAATAAATAAATAATAGATAAATAAACATTTCATGAATCATATAATATATTGTATTAATAGTAATAATAATAATAATAATAATATGTAGTAAATGTTTAAAGTCAAAGCAAATTAAGATCTAAATGTATATATATATATATATATATATATATAGGCCTATACATTAAGCAATATCAATATAAAGTTAAGCATATTTTAAGAATCTACATTGTTTTAATGACAATTACACACATTTGCCTTTAAACTCTCATTATAGTAATGCAAAAAAAAAGTAGGTAATAATAATGATACTAATTTGCATAGGGCAGTAAAGCCAATTTCCATTACAAAATAGAATTTTAATTAAATTGCAAATTGCCATTATCAAAAGCTCAATGGTTTTGAAAATAGGATTCATGTTCTTTGATCTATATTTCTTTTTTTCTTGATTTTGGGGGTGAAATATGACTCATTGATTCCTGAAATGAAAACACAATCAAAGAATCAGAGGCTAATTGCTGAACAGCAGCTCAGAAACATCAAGTCCTGTTTTTCTGGCTCTATTCATGAGCATCACGGTCGAGTGGGCCGCTGACAGACGCCGCTCACTGGACTATTAAACAGACATATCAGATGTCCTCACAGGTATAAAGGCTATTAAACAATAGTGAGGAGGTCGAGCGGCAGACAGCGGGAACATGAGTGTCAGAGGCCAGCGCTCTTCTCCTCTAAAGAGGACCGTCCGTCACGTTAACCATCATGGAGGATCAGCTGCGGGTTACAGGAGCACTGCTGCACCATACAGCTCTATTACAACACGGATCTGTGCAAAACTGACTCCAAATACTCGGATCTAATAACATATGTAAACACTGTTAGGCTGTAGGAGTCAACAAATTCATTATGTACAATTTCATAAAAAATAGGATGTCAGAATAAAGCCATGAGCCACAAGACAAGTTAAAACATCCTAAACTGTGGTAAAATCACTGTGATTACATGTGGCATTGTTTTAATAAAAATAATTTATTAAATAATAATTAATAATATTATCAAAAATAATATAACAAATGTTGAATAACAACTTTGAAAATGTGCCATACAGTCAGAATATGAATGAAAATGTACGATTCATACATTTAATACATCTCAAAAGAGCCATTTCAAATTTTGACATCGCTTGTCTTAATTTTAAAAAGCACACAGTCAGTACGTTCACAAGGACAACAATAGGTAATCCGATATTAATACGATTAAGACAATAATCTGATTAAGGATCTACCATGTAAACAGAGATTTTTGATGACCTTAATCTGGCTAAAGTCATATTCGAAGTAAACAGAAATCGAATTAAGACATGTGGAGTATTCCTATTTTAGTCGCATTACTGAAGTGCAGTATAGACATGTAAACACCTTAATCACATTATTACATAGGACTTTTCGCCGCATTTTGCGACAGGAATCAGGATACACACACGGCAGTGGTCAACCGTTTGACGGCAAATAAAGAGCTTCAACACCGCCATCGTCTGTATGCATGTACAAATAATTAACTGCACTTGAAGCTTTCATAAAATTACAAATGAAACACCCAAAACTGTACATGGCATCATCACGAAGACAAACTATATGTTTATACGTGAAATTCCGGAGGGGAAGTCGGGTGGCGTCACGTGGGACGTAATGACGTGTGCCATTAATCGAACTATGTACTATAACATGTAATACGGGAACATGAAAGGAATATTCTAAAAGCAACTCATGTAAACACCTCAATCATAATATTGTCTTATTCAGAATAAGGTAAATATTTATATTACTGATGTCCATGTAAACGTATGGGTGAAACGGAGCTTTGCAAAACTCCTTATCAGTTAAACCATTGCGTCGCAAAATGATTCACCGTTTCAAAGCGCTCCAATCGGATCACGTTTTGCGAATCATTTGATTTAAATAAGAGAATTAGAGAGGGTTCGCGAATCATTTGATTTAGATCGGAACTTCAGAATGCTTATCGTGAATCATTTAGATCGGAACTTCAGAGCGGGTCCACGAATCATTTGTCTTCGGAGCGCGGAGCTCAAATCATTGGATTGGAGGACCATCTCACTTCAGAGCGCGTATTGTACATCATTTGATTCAGATCGGAACTTCAGAGCGGGTTTGCAAATTATTTGATTCAGATTGGGACTTTGAATTCCTTTCTTTCTTTCTTATCAAACAGTGCAAAACATCAAAACATTAAAGGGGTCATATTATGTTGCTAAAAAGAACATTATTTTGTGTATTTGGTGTAATGAAATGTGTTTATGCGGTTTAAGGTTCAAAAAACACATTATTTTCCACATACTGTACATTATTGTTTCTCCTCTATGCCCCGCCTTTCTGAAACGTCGATTTTTACAAAGCTCATCGGTCTGAAAAGCAAGGTGTGCTGTGATTTGGCCAGCAACGGTCCTCCATAAAATGTGCTGCACACATCTG
>NW_015653321.1:0-634 GCF_001515625.1 Sinocyclocheilus rhinocerous | reverse complement strand
AGGTTATACTATTATAAATCAGTAGTTTTTTTGGGGGGGGGGTATATTGATTACCATTTTTATAACCACAGTTTTACTACAAATACCATGGTAAAACTATGGTTAACGTAGAAAACCATTGTTACTTTGTGGTTACAACGGTTTGGTGTTTTTATTTTTTATTTATTTTTAAAAACATTTTCGTAAAGGATGTGTTGCCAGGTTAACAAAAAAAAATAAAAATAATAATAATAAAATAAAAAATGTAATAAATTTACACCTTAAGAGGACACAAAGGATGAATATAGAGATACAGTTTTCATTGCTTTAGGATTAACAGAGCTCTGGATAGTTTCCATGTACCTGTCCAGATCATCTTTGAATAAAGAAAAGAGAGGTTTAGAGACAGTTTTTTTTTATTGTGTATGTGAAATTTAACTAGCAGGAAACCATTTAAGTTAATTTTTTCTATATATTTTTTAAGCAGTCAAACAATCCAAAGAAAACATCTTTAAAACAGAAAGAAAACACTTACAAAATAAGATTGAAAATGAGATCTGTCTATACACTCTATATATACAGTGCATAAATACATAAAATGAATAAATAAACGATATATATATACAGTGGGTACGGAAAGTATTCAGACCCCCTT
>NW_015653320.1:0-1101 GCF_001515625.1 Sinocyclocheilus rhinocerous | reverse complement strand
ACCAGAAATATCAATTTGACAAATACACAAAAGCAAGATAGTATTATATCTGATTGAATCAGATGTGTTCTTAGTCAGATTTCTAACTTTAAGCAGGTTACTAATTAAGATTCTCATTTCTTGAACGTGAGATTTGTGAGATTTAAGGCCTCCAAATCATTAACATGTTCAAAATGTTGCTTAAGAAACAGTTGTACACAATCTACTACATGCCTTCTGTCACCTGATTGATAGGTTATACTTTTTAGCAAGTAAAAGTCCTAATTGTACAGTATAATTGTACAAACGTCCACCTTCAGGTCATGGTTCACATGTCTTTTTGCTGTGAAATCTTTACTGATTTTTAAAAAGTAATCTTAAGTATAACTTTTATGTTGATAGTAATATTTCAAGATGAACAATACTGGACTGATGCGTGCAACAAACATTTACTTGTTTATGCATCTTTTAGAAAATCATGTTAAAATATGAGTATCAGATATCAGGTTTTGAGGATTCTTTATTTGTTCATCTCTCAGTCATCACTGTATTTCATTGCGTTATATGTTTTGCCCCACAATAAAACCACAGAGCTCTGATAATAAAACTTACTAAGACATTAGGAAATATAGAGTGAAAGTAGTTGGCTATACTGATATAAAGATCTCACTGATTTACATTATCAGTTATCAGAATTTCATCTTACTTTTCGGCCATATAAATATCAGCATCTGCATATTTCATCTTACTTTTCGGCCGTATAAATATCAGCATCTGCATATTTTTTTCTCAGTTTGGGCCTCAACATGCATCAGTGTCAGCTGTTTTAATTCGTTTGAATAATAGAAAGTAACTTATCGCTTATGTAGTTTTTTTGCAGTGCTTTTACAAATAAAGTGAACTTCTCTTTTTAGATTGCATGGTTTCCTACACTAGAATAATCTGTAATGTTGTTTCAGCCTGCCAGCTAAACTCATCAATGGAGGCATTGCTGGATTGATTGGAGTCGCTTGCGTGTTTCCAGTTGATCTGGCAAAAACACGCATCCAAAACCAGCAAAATGGATCTCGCATCTACACTAGCATGTATGTTTCATGCTTTTTAAAATTCTCTGAGCAAATG
>NW_015653319.1:0-590 GCF_001515625.1 Sinocyclocheilus rhinocerous | reverse complement strand
CTTACATGCATATAGATCTAAATGCATATAGTATACATATGCATACTGATATATGCATACAAATTGATATGCATATACATAATATATAGAACTTTCTATAAAGTATGTAAATGTATATGCATGCATATAAATTTAAATGCACATATATACAGTACAAATTAATATGCATCTTTACTTAATATCCTAATGATTTTTGGCATAAAAGAAAAATCTATAATTTTGACCCATACAATGTATTGTTGGCTATTGCTACAAAAATACCCCAGCGACTTAAGACTGCTTTGTTTTTGGCTATTGCTACAAATATACCCCAGCGACTTAACACTGCTTTTGTGGTCCAGGGTCACATATGTGTGTTATAAGTGTGTTATAAGTGTGTTATAAAGCCAGACTCACCCTGAGCTTCATGGTTCTCCTCACAAATCTTCTTCACTGCAGCCAGACCCTCCGTTTTATTATGCAAGGCTGAAATTTGGGGGAAAATGCTTGATTGGCTACTAGTTTTGCGACATCAAATTAGCATTTTTTGTATGCATCAAAAATGTAAACAGCAGTAGTGACAGATTCATTAATTGTTCATTATTTGTGCA
>NW_015653318.1:0-603 GCF_001515625.1 Sinocyclocheilus rhinocerous | reverse complement strand
TTGTTAACGTTATTAAAAATAACTAAGTGGTAACTTTAGTTTTTACTGAGAAATGTGAATGGGTTATTTCACCAAAACAAAGTAACTTGGGATCAGAAAGAAATTCAACAAGTTTAAATTTATTTAACATCCTCCCAGTAAACAGCTTCAGTAAAATCTAATTTTTTTTTTTTATATAATTCAGTTTTGATTGTATAGTGGATAACAGTTTAACAATCTAAACACTTATTTGGAATTCAGTGCAATATAGTGGCTGCTTATGTTGTTCCCTTACAATAAAAGTAAAAAAAAAAAAAAAGAGAGAGATTGTTACAGAAACAGCCCTCCCAGTAAACAGCTTCTGTAATGTCAAAAAAATAATAATAATAATTCAACATAATTCAGTTTTGATTGTATAGTGGGAAACAGTTTAACAATCTGAACACTTATTTGGAACTCAGTGCAATGTAGTGGCTGCTTGTGTTGGTCCCTTACAATAAAAGTAAAAAAAATAAATAAAAAAAACAATGTTACAGACACAGCCCTCCCAGTAAACAGCTTCTGTAATGTAAAAAAAATTATTTCAACATAATTCAGTTTTGATTGTACAGTGGAAAACAGTTT
>NW_015653317.1:0-571 GCF_001515625.1 Sinocyclocheilus rhinocerous | reverse complement strand
TTCGGTTTGTATCACGGTTTTAGAGTCACGGTTTCGGTACAGTTCAGTATGTGCTATGTTTAGGGGAGAAAACTATATTGTCAAATAAAAATAAGAACAAATAATCCAACTACAAGCAACTACATGAGTATTTGTTACTGTGCAATCCAAGATTTCATGGTTGTTATTTGCTCTTTTAGTCTTGATTTCTGCAAATAAAACGCACTGTAACGTAAAGACTAGGGGTGCTCCGATTGATCGGCTACCGATCACTATCGGCCGATAATCACGTTGGGATGTTTGATCGGCGGTCTCTAAAAAGGCCAATCTCCAAAAACTGATCTCAAGCTGATGACGCTGCCGTGAGAGTTTTGGCATGACATGCAGAGGCACCGTCTCAGTCTCTGTCTGGCGCGGGTGAAATAATTATAATGCTGAAGGTGAGGTACTCACCTTCATATTTCTACATTAAATAACTTGTAAAGTAATTTGAAAACCTCGTTTGAGACGTAATTTCACAAACCGCGTGAGTGAGTCACCACTCGCGCGCGCGCGCTCTCTCTTTCTCTCTCAAAATACACAAATGGCTTCA
>NW_015653316.1:0-1860 GCF_001515625.1 Sinocyclocheilus rhinocerous | reverse complement strand
TGTGCTGGAGCTGGAGCCACTGTGATCGCACTGGTAAGAGTTCATGATGTTCATTTGTTCACTTGTTCATTTTGTACTTGCTTTCTTAGCTATTTCATATCTAGAATAATTTTCATTGATGTTGAAAATTTGCTTAGGAAAGAATTGCTCTATGAAAAGAAATTGGTACAATATAATGCTATATTCTTAAATCCTGTCATCAGTTTAGAATCTTACTGAATACTTTCTGTTTTCGAGAGATGTGGTGCAACTTCTGTTGTAAAGTTGCTATTGTAAAAACTGTTTGGCTCTCACCCACTGGTTTGTCTCTCTCCCATTCAGCTCATCTATGTGATGGCCACAACCTATAACTTTGCAGTGTTGAAGTTTAAGAGCTACGACCACAGTCACACCACTAAGTTTTGAGCTTTTGTTGATCTCAGAGACAGAGAGAGAAAGTGATAGAGAGGGAGAAGGATGAACTGAGTGAGTGAAAGAGGTCAGGAAATAGGCAAAGGAGAGAAATCAATTGAGAACTATTAGTTCATAGCACGGGCCTTAATGCATAGACAGTGTAGTGCATATTAACTGTATTGTCTAATGTTCAAATCTTTTGTATATTTGTGTTTCTGTACTAATTTGACGAGGTGTGATCACTTAACAAAACAAGGACAATACATCATACTCATTTCTATCTAGGTACAAATTCATAATAAAGTATAGCACCGATGACCAATCCAGAATAATGTAGCTTATTTACAGTTTATCAGAAAATGACTTTAGTAGTGAGAATGTAACTCTCTGACAGTCCAACAACACCTAATGGACAGGATTAAAACTAGAAAATAGTACTATTTTTGGTAATGATTGATGTCTCTCCATTGGATCATATCCACCCTGAGGCACCCGTAGTCCAGAATCCAGTCAGATAGAAAAAGCAAGTCAAGTACAGTAGATGAGAAGGGCATAGTTATTGCTGTTTTGAAAGATATTAGGAATGTTGTGTTTATGCTCATAAACTTTTACTCCATGCTACATGTACCTGTGAAGGGTGTGACTGTACTTTTTAACTCCTTATGAGATGTTTTGGAGTCATAGAATTGACTCTAAAAATGCCATTGTCTTTCAGAGCCTTTGTTTTTAGATTCATCCGACTACTATTTAGTTTAATATTATGTTTAATATTGAATTCAGACAGCATATAGTTTTTGCCTTTTGTATTATTCTCAAAGCAGTATAGTTCCTGTTTTCAGAAATAATCTGAAATAAAAAATGATTGTGGAGAAGTTCATTTCTCTTTATTTAATAGTTTTTAGTTTTTACATTATCAGTAGTTTTTACTTCATCTTTTATTTGCTAACGTATGAAATAACCAGATTTCATGTGATGCCAGATACACTGAAAAAAGTACAACGACCATGTCATTTATTTAAAGTGTATTTTTATCTTGTTCTAATCGGAAATCCAAAAATCTGTTTTGTTCAGTTTGTCTAAAACCTAATAACACCTGCGTAGAAAAAAAATTAAAATATTTTTTTTTTTGTATAAACAGTATTTTTCTTGACAGCAAGGGTATTTTAGTATCACTGAGATACTATTGTAGTTTTTAATTAATACTTGGATTTGTTTTTATTTTTTATATTTTCTGTATTTTAGTTAGTTTTAGTAATTTTGTTTTATGTTTTTCTTAGTTGTTATTGTCCTTTTGTTTTGGTTTCTTGGTTTTTTTTTTTTCTTAGTTTTTTCTTAAATATGTCTATGTAGTTTTTATTTCAGTAAATTTGATTTCAGTTTTAGTTAAGTACATCAAGAAAAACTAAATTAAAATGAGAAATATTACCCTATGGCAACTAGCTGAAATAAAAAAATTAAGGTTTTATA
>NW_015653315.1:0-610 GCF_001515625.1 Sinocyclocheilus rhinocerous | reverse complement strand
ACATTTAAGTCTTGTCAGCATGTTCCCATCTACATTTTTGCTGTTTTGTGGTTGTTTTTGTGCTTAATAATTGTTTTACTGATTAAATGCCACCCCAAAAAAAAATTTAAAAACATAAGCTGTTCCTGAGCTAGATATCTAAGATCAGATATCTTTTTCCTGCATGCAGTAATGATGTACAAGTAGTGAAATGTTGTATTTGTGTCTATAAAAATTTAGCCTTCCATAGTGAAATGTTGTATTTGTGTCTAGAAAAATTTGGCCTTCCATAAGATGAAGGAAAGTGTGATAATATGAAAAAGATGTGCCACACACCATTTTAATTTATGTATTATCAATGATTCGTATGTTTTTAAAATAAAAGCATTTATCATTTATCATAAAGTCAGTGTCATCAGTGTCACCAGTTTCTATGTCAGATTTTTCAGACAACTTTGTACAAGTTTTGCAGGAGTTTTCTTAAATCTGTCACAGCAGACACTGGATTTGATTAACCACAGCATGTTTAAATGTCCATCTTTTTTGATCCTGTTTGTCTCCATCAAAACACACAAGATGAATCTCTAATGAAGCTTTTATCTTTATTTCAAGTTAATATTTAGTAAATTAA
>NW_015653314.1:0-1703 GCF_001515625.1 Sinocyclocheilus rhinocerous | reverse complement strand
AATGACTTCAGTTGTCATTATCAGTTCTCTCCAGCATCAGTTAAGAGGATTTAGCCGTCTCACCCCCGGCGGGTCTGGCGTTACTGGGCTCGACTCCTGAGAGGATCTCCGGGTCTGTACGGAGAGTTTGGTGGTGTCGGCGACCTCACCGTTCGGCAGGATACCATCGGCAAACCACACGTGCTTCTGCTCACGTGGAAACCCTACGAGAGCAAATGGAGAAACACAAACAGAAGGGTTATTGTTGTTAAGTAAACTAAAATATCTAAAACCATACAAAAACATGTTGGTTAATAAAATAAATATTATTGTTGAAATAAAATAAATGTTAACTGAAATAAAATATAAAAATGTTAAATGTATTTTATTTCAGTTATTTGCCAAGGAATCATTTCTCATTTTATTTTAGTTTAACTTGAAGTACTAAAGTAACAAAAACTAAAAGTGAAATAAAAATGTATAATAACTATATAGACATATTATTAGGGATGCACCGATACCACTTTTTCCAGAATGAGTCAGATATCGATACTTTTATTTTTGGTACTTGCCGATACCGATTCCTGTATTTTCATAGCATTTGTATTTATTTATATATTGGGTACAGAAAGCAAAAAAATATGAATCATGTTAGCTGCCTTCATTTAGCAAACAGATATTTCTTTCAGTTATTTTCACACTTAATTAAGGCTGCCCCCGACTAAAGATTTTTCTGGTCGACTAGTAGTCGTTCATTTTTAGCAATTAGTCGACTAATCGCACGCTTATATTAATAAACCGGTAACACTTTACAATAAGGTTCCATTAGTTAATGTAAGTTAATGTTTTAACTAACATGAACAAACAATGAACAATATATTTATTACAGTATTTATTAATCTTTGTTAATGTTAGTTAATGAAAATACAGTCGTTCATTGTTAGTTCACAGTGCATTAACTAATGTTAACAAGCACAACTTTTGATTTTAAAAAACATTAGTAAATGATGAAATGAACATTAACTAAGATTAATAAATGCAGTAGTAGTATTGTTCATGCTTAGTTCATGTTAACTAATTAACCTTATTGTAAAGGGTTACCAATAAACCATATAATTCATAATAATGAGCCTTTAATTGCCTATATTGACTTGTTCGGCATTGCTGGGAACGCCCACAAAAACGTCATAACCGTTTATGCCGTGGGGGAAAACATACCATTCGAATTAACGCGCGGAGACCTTGTTAGGCGCTTGATCTTTACTTTTTGTGATCATTTCGATTGATTTTTGCTTGGTGCAATGCCGAAAAGTTGCTGTGTGGCGTTCTGTACCTCTAATAAGTTAAAAAACCTGATCTGACTATGTATATGACCGATACACTGCAATGATCTGTCGTTAGTCCCGTCCCCCTGCACCGCAACCCAGTTCTGATGGGGCTTACAGTAACCCTCCTTCGCATCGCAATCAAATAAATCTCACTCCCTGATATTTTGTGATGTCATAATCTATTAAAACATTTATTTCATATTATTATACACAATCCCTTACGAAAATTAGCAATGGTATTACTATAGTAAAAGTATAATAGGCTAACCATGTTTTGTTTTTTTTTGGCGTTTTTATTTCCAATTGTAGCCTATAACCACAGTTTTATTACAAATACCATGGTTAAACTAAGGTTAGTGTAGTAAAACATGTTGTTTTTACCATGGTTTAACTATA
>NW_015653313.1:0-560 GCF_001515625.1 Sinocyclocheilus rhinocerous | reverse complement strand
GTAAAGGCTTTTCCACATTTTTGGATTGAATTCAATTGAAAAGTCATATTTAGCTGGAATGTTTAAAACTATGGAGTAGTGCCATGTAAATGTAAATTAAAGTCTTAAATGTCTGGAATCAATTAAAAATGTTTAATTCATAATTTCATTATTTATTCATTATAATTTATTTTGTTTAATTCATAATTTCATTATTTATTCATTAATAATAATTTATTTTAATGTAAAATCATTTAAATTACTAATTCAGCATTTCAAATTGACAAATGTACAGACATATTTAAAATATATTAAATGTAATAATAAAATAGCACTCTTTTTTTTTAAGAGTGCAAAACATACAACATACAGTGAACACAAAACACAAAAACAGCAATAGAACAGCAATGATAATAACAGCAATGAAAATAAACAGCAATGACAATCTGAATAATAGTAGTAGTATTAGGTAGTACTAACATGCATAATAATAACAACAATAATAATAATAATACTAAAGATGGTGATGATAACATTAATACCTTGTGATGACGGCAACAGTAATATCAATAATAATAAAA
>NW_015653312.1:0-1753 GCF_001515625.1 Sinocyclocheilus rhinocerous | reverse complement strand
TTATATATTTTGCTATTGTATTGTGGAGTGACACTTTCAAAAAATTTTCTATGCTCTGATTATATAATGGTAAATATTACAATAACAGCACAACAACAGTGATCAGCAATAATGTTAAGCCCAATACTCACAATAAAAATAATAAGGTCATATAGATCATAACACAGTCTCGGAGGTAAGAAGTGGATTATCCTTCACCTGAAATGTTTGTCATTTCATCACTTCTGTGATCACCAAACTGAAGATTTGTCCCATCTCTTTTGGTATTGTGATTATACAAAATATCTCTGGAAAAACATATTGAGTGTTTTTCTTGGCATAATTCCTGATATCTCTTTGAAATATGAAAATTTTATGTTTTTCGTGATATAATTCCTGATATCTCTTTGAAATATGACAATGTTATTCTAGGATATACACATGAGAGTGAACAGTCAGATGTTTTTTATTTATTCAACCTTATTTTGTTCTTGGCTAAATATTTTATACATAAATGTAAATTTTGCAAACGTAAGCCTTTCTATAGAAATTTTCTTGAAGATTTAAAACTCTATATGTGTTTGATTTCTGACTCTACTAATAAGAAAGCTGTAAAAACTGTGAATCTGTTCAAAAGATACATTATTGTCTTGCTCCCTGGCATTTGATTTCATGTAATTTTGTTGTTAATAAAAAAAACATCCGGGCACCGACAAGTTGATACACTTAATAAAAAATCCCCTCATTTTTAATTTCCGAGCTCCATTGATCATGACTTCTCATAGTCGTGGTGCACGAATATCGTTTGTTTTTTAAATAATTTAATATTTCACTATTTATTTGTATTTTTGTATGTTGAATTAAAATATTTCTATCTAAAGCTACTTATATTTCAGCTACATTTCTGTAATGTCTATTCAGTGTTTTTTTTTCTAAATGAACACAATGATAACTATTATCTTTAATAATAACTTTATCGGCACATGATGTGCATGTTAATTAATAATCTCATTAATTTGAGATTAATTTGATTAATTGGCACATTAAGTAATTAATTAGATTTTTTTTTTTTAAATAATCACTTGACAGCCCTATTTAAAACATGATTTTGAGCGAGATGCTAACGGTCTAATCAGATTCAATGATCTATGCTAAGCTACAGCTAAAAGTGCTACCGCCAGACCCGGAGATCGGCTGAATGGATTCGAAAACAGTAAAACTGAACTGTTTAACTCTAGGGGAGTTGGAAAATTAGCCTATTTTCAAAAATAGTGGAGTGTTCCTTTAACGGTCGCTTTGTCGCGTCCGGTGTAGACAGACTTTAGCTGTTGTGGCGCAACAACTGTCGCGTCCGGTGTAGACACGGTGTTATACATTTTTGATTCGGTTAAATGCAAGCATAAAACTCACCTTTGAATTTCCTCCTCTCTTCGTCTGATAATTCAAATCGAGCCTCTCTTAAGCTTATGAAGTTCCTCTGACGATAAAGAAGCCGAAGTCCTGGTTGTGCTGGCGCTGTAGACGGGCGCTCTGCTTCCCGCTCTCCTCTGTTTAAAAATTCCATTAACGGCTGCTGCGACTTCGGCCCGTCAAGTCTTGTGTTGCGATGCCTAATAGTTAACCGATGATATTTAATAGTTACAATGTGCAGTTTTGAGCAAACGCCATATTGAATATGTAGTTGTGATCATTTAATACTAAATCAATTCATTGCATTTTAAAAAAAAATTAACGTTATACAAATGGCTAAAACCATTGAGCGCATAGCTCTATG
>NW_015653311.1:0-540 GCF_001515625.1 Sinocyclocheilus rhinocerous | reverse complement strand
TGTTTTTGTGCAAGTGAGATGAGTAAATGCATGTTCACATTTAGTGTAGAACTAACCATACATGGGGAACACAATAAATGCCTCTGTACTTTCTCCCGATTTCTCTCAACATGGGGACCGGAGAACTCAGTCAATGCATGGGAAAACATATATTCGATATTTTCGTGTAAATTAAAAAGTAATGCGTAGGGATGTAACGATTCACGATTTTGATTTCACGATTATTTTTAACAAAATTTCCAAACAAAGATGCTGCATACATGCAACATGAGCAGTTTTTATCTAAATTAGACTGTAATTTCGAAATCTGAAGCAAAAACAGAATGGTCTGACTTTAGTTTTGTGAAACTATACGACATAAAGCATATCTGAAGGAAACAGCAGACGAGCTGAATGAGACGCAGATGCACTCTCTGCCAGCAGGTGGCACTCATGAACAGCAATTAAACCGTGTTTACCGCCGTAAACAAAGCAGCGCTGCGCTTATGAACACTTCTTTAATATGCATCGTTCAGAGGCAAGATGAAAAGAAAATACCAC
>NW_015653310.1:0-519 GCF_001515625.1 Sinocyclocheilus rhinocerous | reverse complement strand
CAAAACTAATAGTAGTAATATTAATAATAATAATAATATTTATTATTATTATTATATATATATATAAACGCTTTTTTTTTTTAATTCAGCACACTTTGGCAGTTTCAATTAATATTATTTATTCATTCATTCATCGTTTTTATTATTTTTTTAATAAGACAAAATTATGGGACCGTAAAGCACAAAATTGAAGCACATTTCTTGCAGAATTGACCAAAATCTGAGCGTAATACAGCAATATATTACTTGTTTTATTGTTTTATGCAAACAAAATTACAGTATATTTCTTGCCGTTTTAGTGAAGATTCATTCATTCATTCATCTTTTTTTATTTAAATGCAGACAAATATGTTTTGTATGTACAATATGTTTCCTGCAGAATGTATCAAAATTAGAGGGGAATGTAGCAATATTTGTAATTTGTAATATTTATAATATTTTTATGCAAACAAAATTACGGTTTACTGCCATTTCAATGAAAAAAAAAATATATATATATATATGTGTGTGTGTGTGCGT
>NW_015653309.1:0-536 GCF_001515625.1 Sinocyclocheilus rhinocerous | reverse complement strand
TTTAGCATCCTCAAAGAGCATGATGAGCTCTAATAAGATCATAATTGTCAGTGAAGTTTTAGCTATCTGTTTATTATTATTATTAAAATAATAATAGTAGGTATACTACTTGTTGTAAGTTTCATTTACATTTAAAATAGTTTAAATCTATTTGGCCTAATAATAATAACAGGTAAAAAAAAAAACACGTTTATTAAAATGAATAATAACAGGTAAAAAAAAAAACACGTTTACGTATTAAAATGTTTAAATCAATTGAGCCTAATAAAAATAATAGATATTATCCAAACCATTTGTTGTAACCTTTTCGTTTGCGCTTTAAAATGTTCAAAATCATCCAGCTTAATCATCATCATCATCATCATCATAATCGGTTATAAAAAAACAAATAAGCTACTTGTTCTAACATTTTTGTGTACATTGAAATTTTTTAATCTATTCTGCCTAATGATAATAATAATAGGTTTAAAACAAACTATTTGTTGTAGATTTTGTTTACTTTTTAAAATGTTTAAATACATTCAGCCTAATAATAA
>NW_015653308.1:284-589 GCF_001515625.1 Sinocyclocheilus rhinocerous | reverse complement strand
ATAATAATACTAGCAACTGCATAGCGAGACCCTAGCAACCACCCCATGTGCCCTAGCAACTGCCTAGCAACCACCCCTTGTGCCCTAGCGACTGCCTAGCAACAGTCTAGCAATCACCCCGTGTGGCCTAGCAACTGCATAGCATTTTTTAGGCCAGTATTTTTTAAATCTGTCTGTCAAAAATTATTTTAAAATTACTAAACTAAAACTTTTGTTTTCTGACTGAATGTGACTTTTTGTGTGTTTTCTAGTATGGATCATGGAGGAGAATCCAGGATAACAGCAGGACTAAAGAAATGTACGTC
>NW_015653307.1:378-631 GCF_001515625.1 Sinocyclocheilus rhinocerous | reverse complement strand
GTTTAAATGTTTTGCCACTTGCTTGAGAAACTTAATATATAAATCGGAATAGTGTAGTTTTTGTCAGTAAAATTAAAATAAAGAAAATCGTTTTTTTTAATCCGATTAATCGAAAAAATAATCAACCAGCTAATTGATTATCAAAATAATCGTTAGTTGCAGCCCTATTCTAAAACATAACAAGGATACTGGATTATTTTTAGCAATAAAAAATGTGTATCAGGGCTCTACGCTTACTTTTCTTTTTTTCGCT
>NW_015653307.1:0-196 GCF_001515625.1 Sinocyclocheilus rhinocerous | reverse complement strand
AAAAGTAGCCTTCCCATTACGAGGTGATATTTGACTCCTCTAACTTTATTAAAAGTGTCATCTTTTGTCAAATTCTTTAAAAATTATATTTTATAAACTTCTTAAAAATTGTAATTAAAATGACAGAATAAGAACAAGTAGAATAAAAAACAAGTTACCAATCAAATGAAATCAGTATTAACAAAATTTATTTGTA
>NW_015653306.1:0-1076 GCF_001515625.1 Sinocyclocheilus rhinocerous | reverse complement strand
AGGTCACACACCGTGGAGGAAAACTTTGTAAAGATCATATTGTTCTTCTCTTCATTTTCATCCCTTTCTCAACAGTACAAATAGCACTTTTAAAATAAATGGTTTAAAACAGTTTATTAAAAATAGTAGTTCTGTGTGGAATACATTTTCTTAATGAGCTATGTCTTACATTTAAGTGTCATATTTCAGCTATAGAATATTGTATTGTCATAAAATCTGTCTCTGTCAAAATACTTTCTCTGCTCAGAAATCAGGGCTCTTGGTGTAAGACTGTAAGGTCTCCAAATATCTGTTTTTAGATCAATTTGATTTAATTAATGAAAAGTGCAGGAATCAACCAGTTAGTTCTCTCTTTGTTAATATTTCTTCTCCTCCTTCTTTTTTTTTTTTTATGGGTAAATATGTTTCCCTCATTTGTGTGGAACATTTTTGGAAAATTCTTAGTCATTGTAACTAATCATACTAGAGTCATTTAAAATATAATATCTTGTGAAAGACATGAGGTACACACTATATCAACTGGATATAGATTACAAATGCTCTTTTTGTCAACTGGATATAGATTATAAATGCTCTTGTTGTAATTGTGAAAGAGAGTCTATTTGTGCATTCATTTTCTGAAAGTCCCGTTCATCTTTATTTTGGAATGAAATGACACCATTTCTAAGTGTTTAATTAAATTGCAGTCTAATCTTAAATGTCATCAGTTTTACTTCATTCAAATGAACATGACTCTTCCAAAAGAAAAATACACTGCTCAAAAAAATTAAAGGAACACTTTAATCAGAAAACACATCAGATCTCAATGGGGAAAAATATCATGCTGGATATCTATACTGATATGGACTGGGTAATGTGTTAGGAACGAAAGGATGCCACGTCGTTTGATGGAAATGAAAAATATTAACCTACAGAGGGCTGAATTCAAAGACTCAACAAAAATTTAAAGTGAAAAACTGATGCAGCAGGCTAGTCTATTCTGCTGAAATTTCATTGTAGCAACTCAAAATGTTACTCAGTAATTTGTATGTCCCCCGTGTGCTTGTATGCTGCCTGACAACATCGGGGCGTGCTCC
>NW_015653305.1:0-1623 GCF_001515625.1 Sinocyclocheilus rhinocerous | reverse complement strand
AGCAGTAAGCAAGAACGTCCGAACGGTAGCGAAGCCGGAAGCACTAAATCAGAAAGCAGAAAGTTTATGAAAATAAACTACAAAATAATAAAGAAAAACACAATAAACAAAACAAATCATACAATGGCACAACCAAACAAAAACTAAATACACAGACAATATAAAGGAAACAGCCAAACTCCAAAACCAAAGAAATCAGATCAACAGGCTTACACGTAGCCGGTTATTCTATGACTGGAGGGCAGGCCAGAGCACACAGCCCAACAAATACTGCGGTAAGATAATTGGGACAGCTACAACCACCGGCTTTAGCTTGGAAAGAACAAAACAATGACAAAAACACACACACACACAGCAAAACAGCAGCGTCGTCTTAATCCCGTTCTATGCAGGAAGCGATCACCCCAACCCCCAAAAGATGGAATGCTCCCAAAGAAATTGTTCGTCCTGCTAAAAACAAACCATTAATTAACTTAAATCATTTACTCATTAAAAATTTAACTATACATACCAGATATTGGTCACCGGGACACATAAGTTATACAGTTGCTCACAGCACAATTCTCAGCAGTTTACTCAAAGATGAATGGACTCAACCCAGCTGGAATGAGAGCATGCAAGATACGGCAAGCGTGAACTCCACGGCAGGGGCACCAGTGCTCCAGGAATGACGGGTAGCATATAAAGATGTTTGTTTCCCTTCTGGAGCCGCCGATACAGTGCGCCCTGGTGTTCTTGCAGTCTGGGTTGCTGGGAGGTCGAAGCGCAGGAAGCCTTCGGTTGAAGAATAGTGGTGTCATCAGCTTGGGCCTCCAGAAGTTCCTCGTTGGAAAATGGTAACCTGGAGTAGATGGTTCTGGTTTCAGGTTCTGTAGATGTTGGTTTTCTGTTGTCACTACCGGATGAAGTGGTGTTAAGCTGAGCTGTAGACGGGTTGAGGACAGGAGTGGCAGGAGCAGAACGGAGGGCCTCTGGGCTGGTGATGGCTGCAGGAGTGACACTGAGTACAGCTGGACATCTCTGTTCCAGTTTTTCCTCCTACTATTTGTCCCTCCTCAATAAGTAATCCTTCACCTCTTTCTCCAGTGTCTTCAGCACAGTCCTGACATATTCCTCCATTTCCCGAATCCTCAAGTCCACAGCCTCTCTAAAACACATCTCCCGGTTAAAATGACTTTCCACAGAATCATTAAAAATTTTCTCCAGTTTTAAAACAATTTTCTAAGAGCAACAAGTTCTTTTTTTTAACTGTTCACAACCACATTTCTGTTCATCATTAAAACTCTAAGATGTTTGATACAGGCAGTACCGTCGCAAGGGCTGTGCCAAGTGTGCGACCGCACAGGGCCTCGCGCCTCTAGAGGGCCTCGCTCCTGGCCTGCATTTTATGTCGTTTATGTCTAATTTTTATTACTGTTTTTCCACCCATTTTGTCCTTTGAAAGACTAAAATCGTCATAGCTGATAGACAGTAAGACACTGTGTTTAAGAATGAGTAAAGTTGTTTGTTGTTAGGATAACAAAAAGTTTTAAAAGTTAAACTTTCAGGCTGGTCTGCCTCAATGGTCCAACAGCGCTTGTCAATGTCAAAATGATCGAGATGGCCAATCAAATCAAAGAAGGC
>NW_015653304.1:5124-5472 GCF_001515625.1 Sinocyclocheilus rhinocerous | reverse complement strand
TGCTACCTCAGATAGTCACGCAGTGTGAAAACAGCGGCGATCCGACGAGTAGTACACGACAACGATGTAGTCAAAAACTGAAAAGTTTTTCTCTTGTTTTTTAAAAAGTTTCATGGATACACGACAACGTTTTCAAAATGATTCGCGTTTACACATATCCACGAAAACGACCAAAAACGCTACATAATACAGCGTTGTTGGCCATTTTCGCAGATATGTGTAAACGCGAATAGTAAGTACTTGGTAGTTGTTGGCGCTGTCACCTTGTTAGTAAACAGTACCTGTAGGAAAGTGACGATTATATGTTGTATATGATGCGTCTCCGCTGTTGGTTGTAATATTGGTGAA
>NW_015653304.1:0-1127 GCF_001515625.1 Sinocyclocheilus rhinocerous | reverse complement strand
TATATTATTTGTATGTCAAAAACTACAGTGATTTCAGTGCCGAACCTGCGATTCTTGGTTCAGATACGCGTCTATTTCCTGACGTTTACACCAAACAGGACAGAGCATGCAAATGAACAGTAGCTTTAGCTCCGGTACAGATCTATTCGCAGTCTGTTCTCATTAGAAAACCGGCGAAGCAGACACTTACCTCAAAGTTTATTACATAAACTCCCTGATAATGTAACCAAATAACTTGAAGGCTAATAGTCAGACCTCGTAAGCTAATTTGCTATTTAGCATCGGCGGTTAGCCGCAGCTGAGAGGGCGCAATGCATGCTGGTTAGTGTAGTTTTTAGAACAGGTCTTCTACGTAAGCACAACATGCGCACCACTATGTATAAACTACACTTCCCATCCTCCTACACTAAACAATTAGCATCAAGCGGAAACACACGGGTTGTAGTTTTTATATGTGAACGTGTAATCGAAACTAATATAGGGGGACACCGAAAAGAAACTACAAAGACCAACAGACACGCAAAAAAGTAGACAACTCACTTCCGGGGAAATCCAAACGCAGGCGTTTGAGGGGTAAACTTTGCTAGCACTATCTTATACTGCATCTTGTAAAAAATATATATAACTTTACAATCGCCATGCCACTGGAGGACAATAAAAATAGACGGACAGTTAACATACTCGAGGAGTCGTAGCGCCAGTGAGAGGTTCAGAGTAAGGATTAGGATGAGAGAGACGTGTTTGTCTTACCCGGTTGCGCCGCTGTGTCACTCTCGGCTGCCGCTCGCGCGTCGCGCTGCTGCTCCGCGAACACTTCAGCGCAGCCGCGGCAGAGTCAGACCACAGCAGCCGAGCACAGGCGACATCGCTCACTCAAACCCAGACCCAGTGACTGCAATTACCACAAATCCACATGTGCTGGAAATTCACGGTATTGTGCTACTGTAAAATCATAATGAATTAAACAGAGATGATCGGCTAATATTAGATTAATCATCAGTTAATCATAATTAGATTAGATTAATCATCAGTTAATCATAATTAGATTAGATTAATCATAAATTAATCAATATTTTGCTGCATTTTACTTAGATTTAATGTGTATATTCGCAAATTGCACATTTTGG
>NW_015653303.1:0-557 GCF_001515625.1 Sinocyclocheilus rhinocerous | reverse complement strand
TACTGTGGAAGTCACTGGGGACCAGCAACTGTTTGGTTTTCCACGGTCGTCAAAATAGCATTTATGTTCAGCCGAAGAAAGAAACCGGTTAAAATAAAACACTACGACAAAATTGACAGACAGATGACAGAATTTACATTTTTGGGTGAACTATTCCTTTAATGTTAATAAAACAACAAAACAGAGAAAACTCACTCACTACTCTTGAAAAAAACTTTACAGAGAAAACTCACTCACTACTCTTGATTTAAAAAAACTTTAAAATAGTTGCTTCAATAGGAATCTATGTTTTATTTTTATATTTGTTCATTCAATTTCTTGAATGCTCCTGCTAAATACATCACCTATGTATTGTACCTGACAATAAAACACTGTTTGTTTCATTTGTATATTATACACATTCTGATGTGTATCTTTGTTCTTATTTTTTAATAACAAAGATAAAATAATGGCAAAGATTTTTATGTTCGCCCACTTTGGCCAAAATATCCACCATTCTTGTTTGTATTTTGTAGAGCCCGACCGATATATCATTTAGCCGATATTATCGGCCGATA
>NW_015653302.1:20098-20946 GCF_001515625.1 Sinocyclocheilus rhinocerous | reverse complement strand
GGTGTTCATGTGTTTCTTTTAATGACAGCAGTCAATATAACAACTTACGGTAATAATTTTTTCCCAAATTCCATTTGAATTTTTCTGGATTTCGTCTTTTTTCCGTTTTAATTTTTCTGGACTCCTTTTTAATGGTTAAATTAAATTGTATTAATCAAAATCATGTCTAATTAATTAAAATCATGAAACTTAAACAATTTAACATCAATTCATTAAAAGTGTAACAAAAATTACATGTTTAGGGCCCTGTGAAATGTTTTTTTTTCCAACCTTATGATTTATTGTTACCAAATTCTGTGTTTTAGCATGCCTAATTATTTGAAAGCATAAAAACAAGTTTCATTTATTCTTACAATAGCCTTATGATTTTTCCCCCCTTAGAAATTCTGTGTTGTGTATTTACATTTTTCTGTTTATCAAATTAAGGCATAAAACATGAATTTAATTTATTAAATTTTTTAATTAATGAAAATTAAAAATTTAATTTTTTGGCAAATAAAGGGGATTTAATATTACAATTAAAACATTGAAGAAATATTGTATGATTATTCCTTAAAAATAAGGTTTTAATAATTTTAGTAGTAGAAGTATTAGTATTACGTACATTCTACTGAACAATAGTAATGTATTTTTGCCACAATGTCTTCAAGTTAAACCAAATTTTTATTTTGACGGGTTGCCGTGAATACCTTTACATTCCTGTGTGTATATGATATGAGGATCGTTTTACTCAAATGAAACGGTCAAATGCTCATGAAGTGACTCTCAGAGCAGTTCTGGAGATGTTGTTCATGTATTTATGTCCTCATTTAGTGAGACGGCAGACGCTAAAATCACCGCAAGCGTCA
>NW_015653302.1:17930-18425 GCF_001515625.1 Sinocyclocheilus rhinocerous | reverse complement strand
TTCCGAAGATGCCGAAGATGAACGAAGGTCTTACAGGTTTGGAACGATATGCGGGTGAGTAATTAATGACATTTTTGGGTGAAAGTTTGCCAAAGAACATCAAATTGATTCAGAGAAGGCTGGGGAGAAAGTGCTGTGGTCAGAAGAGACCTTAACTCAACTCGCCGTGTTTGGAGGGAGAGAAATGCTGACTATGACCCCAAGAACACCATCCCTACAGTCAAGCACGGAGGTGGAAACATTATGCTTTGGGGCTGTTATTCTGCTAAGGGTACACGATGACTTCACCGCATTGAGGGGCAAATGGATGGGGCCATGTACTGTAAATTCTTGTACGAGAACCTCCTTCCCTCAGCCAGAACACTGAAGATGGGCCATGGATAAGTCTTCAAGGATTACAATGACCCGAAACATGCTGCCAAGGCAAGTCTTCAGACCTCAATCCTATAGAAAATCTGTGGAGGGAGCTGAAACTTCGAGTTGCCAAACGACAGC
>NW_015653302.1:16533-17847 GCF_001515625.1 Sinocyclocheilus rhinocerous | reverse complement strand
AACCTTAAGGATTTAGAGAGGATCTGTAAAGAGGAGTGGATCAAAATCCCTCCCGAGATGTGTGCAAACCTGGTGACCAACTACAAAAAACGTCTTACCTCTGTGCTTGCCAACAAGGGTTTCTGCACCAAGTACTAAGTCATGTTTTGCTTTGGGACCAAATATATTTCACTCACTGAAATGCAAATCAATTTCTAATAGTGCTGGACGGTATACCGGTTCATACCGAATACCGGTGTTTATTTTTGTTATGATATGAATTTTTAAAATACCGCAATACCGGTGTATGTCACTTAATTAAACACATTTCATTATTTTATTCAATTTCTGTACCTAAAAACTAATGTTAGACCTATCTAAAAAACCTGAAAAGCACAGTTTATTTTATTTGTATCTTTACTCTATTGTATTATTTGTGCTGTTGCTTGTAGTTAGATAGATTATTCTTATTTTCGTTATTTTTATTTGACAGTATAGTTTTTCCCTATACATAGCACATACCGAACCGTACCGAAACGGTGACTCTAAAACCGTGACACAAAACCGAACCGTGAGTAAGTTTAACCGTTCCACCCCTAGGCG
Source organism: Sinocyclocheilus rhinocerous (assembly GCF_001515625.1). Taxonomy (NCBI): domain Eukaryota; kingdom Metazoa; phylum Chordata; class Actinopteri; order Cypriniformes; family Cyprinidae; genus Sinocyclocheilus; species Sinocyclocheilus rhinocerous. The sequence continues at coordinate 17,265 of NW_015653302.1, read as the reverse complement.
CTATTGGTAAAATAAAATTAAATAAAATTAACTTGACCTTCAAGGGGGGGGCGGGGGCTGCCCCCCTAATATAATGGCAGGGGAAACACTGGTGCAAATCTGCTGACTTACTCTGCGTCTGGTAATACACTTTCCTCCTGTAGGGTGTTTGAGCTTAAAATTGTAAAACAAAGAGAAACACATAGCTTTGAACAGCATATATGTGTATGCATGTGTATATATAGAATATAATAATCTGCACACCTACTACTGCAATTTAGGAAAACTAAATCCTTAAACTAAATGGTAACTAATAAGAAGGAAATGAAACATACCTTTGGTGTACCAATATGGTGCTAGTAATATATTTCAAAAAATAAATAAATAAATAAATAATAAAGAGACATTATGCATCATAACATTATAGCCAACATTATGCATCAGTGCAACAGTGCAAGTCTGCTGACTTACTCTGCGTCTGGTAATACACATTCCTCCTGTAGGGGGTTTGAGCTTCAATAAAACAAAGACAGACACACAGTACACTGAACAGCTGAATATATGAGCATGAAATAACAAACCCATACTATTATACCACTGTATTACTGCCATTACACTATTACAAGGAAACCTGAAATGGGAAAACTGTATTCACTTAATTTATTGTGTTAAATATAATGTCTATACTGTTATATATAATTTGAGACATAATGTTTAATTAGAACCTTATTTAGGATTTAAGTGTATTGTCAG
>NW_015653302.1:13752-15181 GCF_001515625.1 Sinocyclocheilus rhinocerous | reverse complement strand
ATTAATATGCATCAATACAACATTGTAAATGTACTGACTTGTCGCATAGTAATACGGTTTCCTCCAAGAGGGGGCTTGAGCTTTAAGAACAGAAAGAGAGTTTTACACAGTTTTAACATTTACTAGATGAAATAGTAATGTTTATTAATAAAAAAAAAAATCAGTTATCTTACTTTATTAGCCAACATTATGCATCAGTGCAACAGTGCAACAGTGCAAATCTGCTGACTTACTCTGCGTCTGGTAATACACATTCCTCCTGTAGGGGGTTTGAGCTTCAATAAAACAAAGACAGACACACAGTACACTGAACAGCTGAATATATGAGCATGAAATAACAAACCCATACTATTATACCACTGTATTACTGCCATTACACTATTACAAGGAAACCTGAAATGGGAAAACTGTATTCACTTAATTTATTGTGTTAAATATAATGTCTATACTGTTATATATAATTTGAGACATAATATGTTTAATTAGAACCTTATTTAGGATTTAAGTGTATTGTCAGAAAACTAATATTGTAAAAAGTAGGGGTTAGTTTGTAAGTAAGTGATAGTTTGACATTTCATAAGAAAACACATTAAGAGCATTATTAGCATTAAAAAAGCATTAATATGCGTCAATACAACATTGTAAATGTACTGACTTGTCGCATAGTAATATGGTTTCCTCCAAGAGGGGGCTTGAGCTTTAAGAACAGAAAGAGAGTTTTTCACAGTTTTAACATTTACTAGATTAAATAGTAATGTTAAATGCCAGTAATGTTTATTAATAAAAAAAAATTTTTTTTTTCTTTATTAGCCAACATTATGCATCAGTGCACAGTGTTTCCCCTAGGGTTACGCAGTGGTTCTCAACCTTTTTTTACACTGGGCCGCACTATGGTCCAAGTGCAAGTCTCACGGGCCGCACGCATATCATTTACATATTATGTCACCAATACAAACCAACCAGATTTATAATAGCCTATTATATCATAAATATTATGATATCTAATCGATTACATTCATTGAAATAAATAAATAAATAAATAAATAATTATACTCACCATTAATAAAACACCTGATGCTGTCGGGAGCTGACCAATTTTGTGAAATTCGGCTCGAAAGGAGTAACAGTACAATGAAGTTGCGATTGTCAGTTGCAGTCTGTAAGATGCGCACGGAAGCGTGACATTGCAGAAAATGTGCGTTCACAAATGTAGCCTATGTTGATCCAAATATGGAAAGCACTTTTGAATTTAATAATCTGAGGTTCTCTCCAGAGATGTTTTGCCACATTTCTGCAATTAAGGATGATTGCTGCATAGTATGGGTGTTTCCTTTTGCCTGAACTAGAGCCCTGCATTTCAGACTTTTTTACACCCCTAGGGCCGGGCTTCGGTACAATTTTCACGTCATAGTTAAGACGCGGGTCAGGC
>NW_015653302.1:5649-8563 GCF_001515625.1 Sinocyclocheilus rhinocerous | reverse complement strand
GAGCGAGAGAGAGAGAGAGCGCGAGAGAGCACATACCAGCTTCATCACTGTGTCTGTCACGCGACTCTTTTCCCGTTTCGGGCTCTGTCTTTAGATTTATTTTGAAAGCTGAAGCTCGCGATTATAGTAAGGGGCATTGCATTTCCGACGCGTGCTTGTGGTGTTTGGCCAATCACAATGCACTGGGTCAGTTGGCCAATCAGAGCAGACTGCGCTTGTCAAAGGAGGGGGCTTTGTTGAAAACGACGTGTTTGAGAGAGGCGGGGCATAGAGGACCTACAATAATGTACAGTATTTGAAAAATAATGTGTTTTTTGAACATTAAAGCATGTCAACATATTCTGTTACACCAAATACACAAAATAATGATCTTTAAAATAACATCATATGACCCCTTTAAAAAAACGAAACGAAATATAATCACTTTGCCATTACATACAAAACTGAACTATTTTAATATAGCTGAAACAGTAGTATAAGCTGTTTTGGGAGAAGGGGAAAAAAAAGACGGGCTCGGGCTGGTAATTCTGATAAGTTGTCGGACAAGGGCCTGAACGTCATATATTTGAGGCCCGTGCAGGGCTCTGGCCTGAACATCTTCAAGTGAGTGGCGGGGCAAACCAAAAGTTGATGCCGAAAGTGCAGCACTGTCCTACCTTCACTGCTGCGACTACTCTTGTTTGTATGCGTTCCTTCGCTGGCATTTTCCACATTTCGTTTTTCTCCCTTAATAACAAATGTGTCCATTCTGATGCTCAATTTTACCGAACTAATGGCTGCTGATGACTATTTGAATTGAATTCTGCCAAAGTGCGCGCTTGTAAGTGTTCGTTAAATGGGGCCAGACAGACACCGACACAAACACTTAAAGGAATCACGTGTTCATGTGTTTCTTTTAAAGGGGTCATATGATGCGATTTCAAGTTTTCCTTTCTCTTTGGAGTGTTACAAGCTGATTGTGCATAGATAAGATCCCTGAAGTTGCAAAGACTAAAGTCTCAAAACCAAAGAGATATTCTTTATCAAAGTTAAGACTCTGCCACGCCCCCCTAAAACGGCTCGTTCTAACACGCCCCACATATCTACCTCACTATGTGGAAATATTTGCATAATGCACCCAAATGTGCAATATATAGAGACTTTATGGTTTTTTTCCCCCCCATCCCACTGCATCTCATGTTTTTAAATGAAAAATGTACTCTGTGTGATTGGCTTTCCGCCCTTTGTATTAAACTATGCATACATACATGATGCTGTTTTGTTTATAGTTGTTTAAGCAACTTAATTATAATTGGTTTATAAACATTATTTTAAACATGGACTTTTTTCGCAGATAGTCATGTTATCTTATGCTTTGAATGATGCGCACTCTTGTGGCCTCAGGAGAGAAGCCAAAAGCTTTTCTTCACCCTAACTGAAATTATGCATTTTAAATTAGAATATAATTCGAATTTTGATCATTTTTAAGTACAAAATTCGAATTTAGTTTTTCAGCCATTTTGACAGCCCTAGTATGGTAATAAACTTTCCTCCTGTAGGGCGTTTGAGCTTCAATAAATCAGTAAAACAAAGAGAAACATGTAGCTTTGAACAGCTGAATGTTGTGTGTGTGTGTGTATTTGCATGTATATGTAGAATATAATAATCTGCACACTTACTACTGTAATTTATGAAAAATAAATCATCCCTAAACTAAATAGAACTAATATAGAAGGAAATTAAACTTACGTTTGTTATACCAATATGGTCCTAGTAATGTTTATATATTTAAAAAAAATAGCCAACATTATGCATCAGTGCCACAGTGCAAATCTGACTTACTCTGCGTCTGGTAATACACATTCCTCCTGTAGGGGGTTTGAGCTTCAATAAATGAGTACAACAAAGAGAAACATAGGTTTGAACAGTTGACGGTCATATATGAAATATGATATAGAAAACAAGGGCTTCATGAACACTATAATCATTACAGATTAGACTAGGCATTAAAGTGAAATTCTTCCATATTTTTTAATAAACTATTCCATGCATCACTAAACTAAATGGTAACTAATAACAAGGAAATGAACAGCTGAATGTCATATAATATATGAATATCCAGTAATAATCACTTACACTTACTAGTGGCCCAGTTACATGGTCTATTGTACCAGTACCAGCAGAGACTTGAGGATGTTGCTGGTGCTAAATATAAAAAGAGACAAATACTTTTACATTTTTGAACAGATCAGATGATTTTATGATCAGAAAACAAAGTGCTTCATGAATACTACAAGCTCAGATTGTATCATTGACAGTCAAAGCATTTCTTTTATCTGTAAAATAATAACATTGCTTTTATGGACCAACAATTACTTCAGTCAAGTTTTAAACTGCTTTTGAAAATGTTTTTAGCAAAGTAATTTCAGTAAAGCATTAGGGCTGGGCGATATAGCTAAAAAATGTATCATGATATAATGTTTCATATCATTCGGTATCAATAATTGTTAAAAAATTTTTATTAGCTTTTAAACAAAGAGTAGTAGAAAAAAGGTTTAAATTTAACCACTGTATTTTAAATTTACCCAATTTATAAAGACAAACAATAAATCATTTTAGTTGTAATGCACTGCATTAAATTGTTTATTCAATGCAATGAAATACCAGCTGCCTAACTAGGGGTGCTCCGATCAGGATTTTTGAGGCCAATCACCGATACCGATCTTTTTAAAGCCTTATTTTTATCATGTAGAATTATTTATAGTAATACTCCAATCAGGAATTTTAGACATTTATTCAAGGCCTGAATTTCATTTTTGAAAATGGGGGGAATTTCCCTCTCATAGGTGACTCTCGTGAGAGGGGATTTTTTTAATTTGAGTGGTGGGGGGGGAGCATTTTTTAGAAATTTTTCAAAAATATATATTTATCTCAC
>NW_015653302.1:2659-5449 GCF_001515625.1 Sinocyclocheilus rhinocerous | reverse complement strand
GAAATATGCACAAATAACTTGTATGGAGATTTTTCCATCTATAGATTTTTCCAGGACCTTCTTTTCTCTGTAAACTAAGGGTGCACACTATTGCTGAAAAACACAATCACTACTTAGCAGTCAGATGTCCGTATGCACAAAAATATGCAACGCATACGCACTGCAACCTGGCGTTATGTTTGTGCATGAGCGCATGGTCTCCAGGTGAGCGCACGACTGCTTAATGGTTTAAACACTGGCAAGAATTAAAAAGAAATGCAATTTATAAACTTTAGTGATGATGCAACACTGCCTCGATTGTGCAAGTGACAATTCCTGTATCAACTGTGCAGCATGCAGCTTGCTTATAGACAGACGCGATGTGTGGTGATTTGAAGCCATTTGCGCATTTTGAGAGGGAAAGAGAACGCATGCGCGGTGATTCACTCACGCCATTTGTGAAATTATGTCCCACAGAAGGTTTTCAAATTACTTTAAAAGTTATTTAATGAAAAAATATGAATTGTACCTCACCTTCAGCATTATAATTAGGATCCAAACGTAACACGCTTCCGCCAATCCGAAGCAATGATTGACGGAGGGTGGGCATGGTCAGCTCGGAATGCATTTTCAAAGCCGCACTGAATTTTGCTACAAATATCCCACGGCGTCATGATGAAAATGCAATCCTAAGTGTTCTAACTGTTAGTCTAAATGCATTTAGGACAAATAGCATTTAAATGATAATTTTACTACCATTTCTGCTTGGACATGTTACACATATCAAATCAGTTTGGGTTATACGTTTTCATTTTCATTTCGCAACTTATAAAGCGTTAAAATTTGTATGCAATTTACATATTAAGACTACTGTTGGAAATGGCAAATGTAAATTATATAATTTAATTTTAATTTTCCTTTTGCACCATCTTTTCTCTGTAAACTAAGGGTGCACACTATTGCTGAAAAACACAATCACTACTTAGCAGTCAGATGTCCGTATGCACAAAAATATGCAACGCATACGCACTGCAACCTGGCGTTATGTTTGTGCATGAGCGCATGGTCTCCAGGTGAGCGCACGACTGCTTAATGGTTTAAACACTGGCAAGAATTAAAAAGAAATGCAATTTATAAACTTTAGTGATGATGCAACACTGCCTCGATTGTGCAAGTGACAATTCCTGTATCAACTGTGCAGCATGCAGCTTGCTTATAGACAGACGCGATGTGTGGTGATTTGAAGCCATTTGCGCATTTTGAGAGGGAAAGAGAACGCATGCGCGGTGATTCACTCACACCATTTGTGAAATTATGTCCCACAGAAGGTTTTCAAATTACTTTAAAAGTTATTTAATGAAATTATAAAGCGTTAAAATTTGTATGCAATTTACATATTAAGACTACTGTTGGAAATGGCAAATGTAAATTATATAATTTAATTTTAATTTTCCTTTTGCACCAAACTTCGCACATATGGGTAATGGAAAATGTACATTTAAATACAGAAATACATTGCCAATTTGAATATTGCGTTGCCATTTTAAATATTGCATTGCCATTTTGCATATTGCATTTTAAATTGAATTTCGCTGCCTATATGCTTCCATACAATGAACACTGTGCAGGAACCATGTCAATCGGAACACAGTTCATGCATGGAGCTCTCTTCTAACAAGGTGATGATCTGAATCAGGTGTGTTATATAAGAAAGACATGCAAAATATGCAGAGAGAGGGGGAACGAGGACTGGAATTGAGAACCACTGAACTAGTGGATGGTTTATTTTAAAGGGGACATCGGATGCCTATTTTCCACAAGTTGGTATGATTCTTTAGGGTCTTCATGAAATGTCTATAGGCTATAACTTAAAATTCCTCAGTGGTCATGTAAAACAACACCCTTTTTTACCTTTTCTAAAAACAGCTCTGTTCAAAACAGCTGTTTTGGTGCATGTCTATTTAAATGATAATGAGCTAATGCTCACTCCACCCCTTGCTTCTGTTTTTTGGGTATTTGGTGGTGTGTTACCATCAAAAACAAAACTAATCCACTGTGTGGATGATGCTAGCCAATCAACACAGTGGCCATTTATTGACAATTGATCATTTCAGGCACAGGGTCAGAATGAGGGTTGAAAATAATTGTTTTCCACATATATATTTGTTTTTTTGTGCGAAAAACATTATTAACATTAAGTGAACCTCAAGGAACATACTATAATACATGTCAACATGTCATGACCCCTTTAACAAAGCACAATCTCTGTGAGGTGACGCACCTGTTGGTGAAGTGTAAACTCTAGAGTACAAACGCACACATTAATTCTTAAAATAGTCTTACAGATCAGACTAGACATACTGTATTAAAGTAAAATTCTTGTTGAAGTTTCAGAAACTCTTGCATGCATCAAATGGTAAACTAATAAGAAGGAAATGATACCTTTGAGGTGCAGATGTGGTTCTAGCAATGTTAATTAATTTACAGTAGAAAATAATAAAAGTAGAAAAAATAAAAGTAATTTTACTTTAATCTTACCAAAATTATGCAACTGTGCAAATCTGTTGACTTACTCTGCATCTGGTAATACGGTGTATTCATGTTGGTGGGTTGAACTTCACAATAACATATATACAGTCATGGCCAAAAGTTTTGGCAGTGACATACATTTTGTGTTTTGCAAAGTTTGCTGCTTCAGTATTTGTAGATTATTTTTCCACATGTTTCTATGGTATACTGAAAAACAATGATAAGCATATCATAAGTTTTAAAGGCTTTTATTGGCAAAAAAATATAATGAGTCAATATTTA
>NW_015653302.1:590-956 GCF_001515625.1 Sinocyclocheilus rhinocerous | reverse complement strand
GAGACGGTCCTGGCGCTTGCTGGACACTCTGGGACGTCCTGAAGACTTCTTCACTGCAGTCGAACCGCTCTCCTTGAAGTTCTTGATGGTCCGGTAAATGGTTCTTTCAGGTGCAATATTCTTTGTAGCAATTTACTTGCATGTAGGGCTGGGTAAAAAATATCGATATCTCGATATTAATCGATTTTCATTTTTTCGGAACGAAATCGATTCTTAAATCCCAAGAATCGATTAATCTAGCCCGTTTTCAGTTAATGGACGGAACACTGAAGGGCACTTCCCATCCAATATATCGCAATAAGCATTGTGCTTTGGTACTTTTAATATGAAACAAAGTCTCAGATTTCAAATTCTGTCCATTGTATT
>NW_015653302.1:240-573 GCF_001515625.1 Sinocyclocheilus rhinocerous | reverse complement strand
TCATGTACATATATTGCGCGATAAGTCGATATATTGATTATTGCGACAGGCCTAGTTATCGGTCTACTTGAACTGTAATAATCGGTATCGGCATCGATATGTGTGAAAAACACATATCGGTCGACTCCTAGCACGGATCAACACCAAATTGCCCATGGATCGTTGGAAGAAGTCGCTCTTGCAGGACGTTTTGATAACATTCTTTATTCATGCCAGTGTTTTTGGGCAAATTATCAATCAATCAGTGTTTCCTCCGAGCAGACGTCAATAGGCCTATAACGTCTTGTAAACAATGTCACGTAACGTCACATTTACCTCAGAAAAAACATATTC
>NW_015653302.1:0-147 GCF_001515625.1 Sinocyclocheilus rhinocerous | reverse complement strand
AATAAACTGTAGAGAGGGGCATTTTGCTAAATATATGCACCATATAACATATTCATTATACATTTTACTGTTCTTTTTTTAAAGTTTTTATGACAGCCACAGTTTATATAAAAAAATAAAACGAATTGAAGTAGAAATATTATGTAA
>NW_015653301.1:2252-2688 GCF_001515625.1 Sinocyclocheilus rhinocerous | reverse complement strand
CATATTGGCAGCACCATCATATGGCTGATCCCTTAAACCACACATGGGAATATTTAGCCTCACGAGAACATCAGTAGCCACCCTTGCAATCCCCCCCCCAGTAGTCCCCGGGACTTCATACAAACCAACAAAAACCTCTTGTGGTGTCAGGTCATGATCCACATATCTAAAGCATAGAGATTCTTGCACTACTCCTGAGACATCTTGAGTGCCATCTATAATTATTGAACACTGCAAAACTGGTAGAGACCGGATGGAGACTTCAATACTTCTGACAATACAATTTCCTCTTTTCTTTGTCCTAGCGATTTTCCCGCTTGGGTGCAGAGTCTGCTTTTATGCACGCCCGTCTCCATTTGGCTCGGTCCAGAGCATCCTCCGGGGCGATGTTGGCGTGCCGCATATCATCCTTCGAGCGGTCCAGCAATTGCTTCTT
>NW_015653301.1:0-2191 GCF_001515625.1 Sinocyclocheilus rhinocerous | reverse complement strand
TAATAATAATAATAATAATAATAATAATAATAATAATAATATAGGTCGAGCTACAGCTAGCTGACCAGCCTTCTAGCTAGTTTAATTTTTAATTTTATTTTTTTACTTACCCGACCGGACAAATAGCCTGACTAAAATTTAAGTGACAAAAAAATAAAATCAGAAGAATCATTATCGTGTCTCGATGCTTCGCTGGTTATTACATTCAGCGTAAACAGTGATTGACAATGGATAGTGTCGGCTATTTCTGGTATCAATGGTCTCTTTGTGAGAGACTTCAAAACAAATGAGCGTAACAGTGTGTTTCTTCTGAGTTTCTTTCTGTGTGCTGAGGTAAAAATTCAAAATGTTTAGTTTATTCGTAACATGATATAGTTAAGTAACACCTTGACAAGGGAGCTATTTTCCTGAATATTTTCACGATTGCAAATGTCACATTGATTTTATTTCAATAAACAAGTAAAGTAGTCTGGTAGTTATTAAGTTACTTACATTTTAGACACAATATTTACTGTTTTTGTTCTATTTCTACAACGAAAATAGTTCCAAACAAAGATCACAGCAGAAGTATTAAACATTCTCCAAGCAACACTCGGCAGTGTTTTGTTACGGAATGATTCAGCGTTTTGAACTAATCGGTTGAATGACTCACTCATTAAGTGACTTACCGCCACCTACTGGTGGTTTAGTATGTTTAAAAGTATGCATTTCCCTCCAACATTTCTTATTTGTATACTCAAAAATTTATTTTAAACATTAATCTCGTAACATTACACGTCTCCTGGAAATCCTGTATAATTCAACCAATCAGATGACGACTTCGAAACTCCCGAAGTGTTTCCAATTTTGTGTGCCGTATGCATCAGACGTTCAGCCAACGGTCCTTGGGCGTGATGTCTGAGGCTGAGACTACGTGGAAATAAACTAGAAGCTGTTCTTCTGCTCGGGGATGCATTTGTTGAAGAGATACAGGCAAGTTTCTTTCTTGTTATACACAAATGTGTAGTTAATGTCTATTTTTCACCCATCTACGTTTCATTACATGCGATGTCCATAAAGAAACGTAACTCAGAGTCACAAACTCAGAAGCCAGAACTCACAGGACGATCTAAAGTGACCTGGTGGAAGAGGGTGCCAAATACATTTAGGTTTGATAATTTCATTGTTGCAAGTCTGGCAAAGGTTTCAGTCTTTATTTTTGTACACCTGCAAAGAGTTTGAAAGAATTGTTCTAATGTGGTTTGGTATTTTTTTTATTTCCAAACAGTTGGTACTTCTCCATGTGCTAGTTCCTCCATCACAACTTATTATGTACTAGCTACCAATATCCTGGTAAGTAGAAAAACTACTCTAAAAAACACTTTTCATAATAAGGTATGCTTCATATGAAAACAAGAAGTTAAGTAAAAAGGAAGCCTCATTATACCTGCACTCTTGCAGTGTTTAGTAACTAGCCCGCTAATGATGTTACTTCCAAAATGCTTTTTCCACAGTCCCCTAACATGCCTGAAATATTAAAGTTACCACAATTTGGTGCGTTAAGTTCTATCCACATGACAGAAGTAGAAAAACTTTAGACAACAGCATCAGTGTTTCTCAGCAAAATCACATGGTGGTTGTTCAGTTTCACAGTTAAGTGGGCAACACTACTGACAGCCAGCACCTACACCGAATCTTAAGGGTCATGAGTTTGATTGCCCATTTCCAACCATCCTTTCACCCTCTGCCGTCACTGGACTCTCCCTGTATTAAAAGCAATGGAAATGCCACAGAAGAAGTCAGTAGTAGTGCAATTGCAATGTTGGATTTCTTGCATTTTTCTCTTTCTCTCTTTGAAGATTTTAATATGCAGAGGCTTGAGGACCTTCTACAGGATTCAGAGAGCATTGATGAGCAAGATTTTGCTAAACAGCCACCATTGTCCAGTTGGTGTCAAAGACAGAAAGATTGGACCTCTTTCTGTCTTTGACACCAACTGGTGTCAACTGACACCAAATGTTGGCAACAGGCGAGGCCACAAAACTTTGCCAACTTGTTGTCAGCTGAGAACATCGTCCAGATGACATGTAATCACTGCCACGTGAGAGAAGCCATCATCCGCTGTGAAGAATGTTTGTGCAGAGTGTAATCAATTGGTACATAAACACCACACTCTGCACAGTAGGCAAACCACCATGTATGGCTTTTATAA
>NW_015653300.1:0-516 GCF_001515625.1 Sinocyclocheilus rhinocerous | reverse complement strand
GGTGTGTGACCTCCTCCTCAACAGATTCCTTCAATTTCCTCAAAGGTAACACTCTTCAGTGGAAATCTCTCACATTTGATAATATTAAGATTCAGAGCAGATAACTCAGAAAAAAATGCTTTAAAAACAAAAAACAGTGTAGTCATCAGCCAACTGACAATTTTTTTTGTTCATTTCCAAAAACGGTGATAGCTTGAAAGAAGCTCATATTTCCATAAGAAGGACCCTGTGTGACGAGCAGATAAGCAGCGGAGAGATTGAACAGTCTTGTCTAAAGACCCTAGAAAGAAGAAAATCCACTGGAATTCATGAATCATTTTAGCGGAGCTACACTCTGTGCTCAGGGCTGGAACTGTCTTTCTAAATACTCCCTCCACATTCAAATACTTCACACCACACTTCAAAGCGTCAAATCGGAATATTATCCTATTTAAATGTTATTTTAATATTATGACCAAAAATATTTTATTATGTTCATTCTTCAAAGATTGTCCTCATTTGTTAAACTAAAAGTAA
>NW_015653299.1:222-822 GCF_001515625.1 Sinocyclocheilus rhinocerous | reverse complement strand
ACACTAAGCCAAACACCAAAAAACAACTACATATGTGTATGTACACAGCCACATTCAATATATATATATTATTTCATTTCCATTTTGTATGAAGTACTGAAATAACTCAAATTAAATCAAACTAAAACCTAATAAAAAACCTATATAGACATAATAAAATGACAACATTACTACAACTGTAACTAAAACTAAAATAGATAACTAATACAAATCAAACTACATTAGTTTATCAGTAATCCTAAAAAAATAACACTGAGCCAAACACACATGCTAAAATAACAACAACTTACTGACACATAGTAAGAAATGGTTATAAAAAACTGAAACAGAAGTGAAAAAAGTAGTAGGAAAGAGGAGAAATAAAAAGCGATACTTATTCCATATATTCCAGCTGGAAGTATGCTAATAGGCTGCCTGCTCATAGGAGGTCTTACAAAGCACATATCAACCAGCGTAGCAGTGATACATATGAATCTCTGAGGTACCCAGCCCGCAGGGTGGATGTGTTTCAGCGTCAGAGATGGCAAGGGTGGCTTGCCAAGGGAAAGACATGCTGCCGAGAGAGACTTACTGTGGAAATACACACGTGGGATTGCCCAA
>NW_015653299.1:0-173 GCF_001515625.1 Sinocyclocheilus rhinocerous | reverse complement strand
ACATGGAGGCACCTAGTCTAACACAGGGGCTGACCGACAGGGCATGCACGCAAGTGCTCGACACCAACAGTGCTGGAGGAACCCAGGGTTCTGAACTGTAGAACTCACCCGAGGAGAATAGCACACGCATCATCACCTGCAGAGTACCATCCCAAAAGTAAAGTGTGCTGGTA
>NW_015653298.1:0-903 GCF_001515625.1 Sinocyclocheilus rhinocerous | reverse complement strand
GTACTGTAATGTTTTCTCACTGGTGAATGAGACATGAGGTAGTCTTACAGTGTTGCATTCAACCGTCCACCAAGGCTGTCTCTCATTGTGTCGCTGGTTAGCCTCTTTTAACCTTCCACCATTGCTGTCTCTCATCGTATCGCTGATTGGCCTCTGGTCTGCCTGTGCGAGTTCATGTGTTTTGGAGGAGGCGTGGCTTTGGAGAGTGATTTACAGGGAGGCTGGGATCTTATGCTTTCAAAGCTAACTTGATATTGCTATCATCTCAAATCACTTATCCTACCTTCAAAATTGCAGTATGTAACTTTTGCGTCTCTAGTGCCATCTCTGTTTGAAACATAAAATTGCAAGTTACTTGCATAGTTATTTTACGTAGGTAACTTGTGCTTTGGCACTGCTCCTCTGCACGGATGAACCACCTCTGATTGGTCACATTGAAACTCTTCTTTATCTATTTTGTTCATTGTGTGATCACAAGTACGTAAGTCAATACAGCTCTGAGTCTCATATTTTCTCCTTCACTCAGAGTAGGCAGGTCTCTTGCTCCACAATCATAGTAGAACTTTTGCTTCCTCCTCTTTCAGGCTTTTCTGAACATCCTTGTGCAGTTATGACTGTAGCAACTTATTCATTGTTGGTAGTCTGACTTTCAGTCTACGACCCATAAGAAGCTGTGCAGGAGATAACTTCACTTCTTCTAGTGGTGTATTCCTGTACTCAAGAAGAGCAATGTAAAGATCTCCTTGACTTTCTTGCAACATCATTAGCAGGTTTTTGATGGTCTGTGCGGGTCTTTCACTCTGGTCATTACACTGAGGATATCTCAGACTTGAAGTTGAGTGTTTGAACTCCCAGTTATCTCTGAAGTTGCTGATTTGACCACTTGCAAACTGCGGCCCGTTA
>NW_015653297.1:0-741 GCF_001515625.1 Sinocyclocheilus rhinocerous | reverse complement strand
AAATGTATGTTTATTATTAGTGAAACCACCCTAAACATAGAGCATCAAGAACATAGACATGTTTCAAAGATGGTTGATATGTTTTTCAAAGAATGTGTATATGTATATGTATATTAACCCCTTAACTGTCACCCCCCATTTTTTAAAATAGGCACGAAAGTGCACTATCCAAACTTAAATTGTTGTAATTTATGTATTTATATACTCTTTTTAAAGAAGAAAATCAGCAGATTATTGCAAATTTTTATTAATGTATCAAATTAATGTATCAAAAAGTTATAGAAGTTTAAATTTACTGTAAATAAAATGCACTATATTAATTTAATTTTATATATAATAAATATTTTATATAACAGGTTTTACTCTAAAATTGGTATAAAATTAAAGCCTTATGTCTAAATAAGTTATGTTCCAAATTGGAAGTTGATATGAAAAAAAATGTGGTTCCTGTGAGATTTTATTTAGGGCGTTATTCCACAAACAGCCACAGTTTACCGTAATGCATTTTGTAATATGACACTTGACACTGCCCACTAAGGGGGAGGAGACCGACAACATATTTTAAAGTACCATTTCCATGGTAACGCAATGTCTGATTTCAAAATGGTTTTCACAGGATGAATCTTGGGCTTCTAACCTTTCAAATGACATATAATGTATGATGACTACTAAAAGGTTTGATAGAGAAAGAGGACAACAGGTGGGACGGTGCCAGGTTTTAAGTGCTATAATCAGGTCCCC
>NW_015653296.1:0-594 GCF_001515625.1 Sinocyclocheilus rhinocerous | reverse complement strand
GCAGGGTTATTATAGTTAACAAACTAAAACTAAAATTAAAACTATTAAAAAAAAAAAAATTTTGTTACAAGAAATAAAATAAACAAACCGAAATAAAAAAAAAAACATTTTATTTCAGAAAAAAAAAACAAATAAAAAAAAAACAAACATTTTATTTCATCTAGTTGATAAATCAACTGAAAATGAGAAAAATTTAACTTGGTGTACTAAAAAAAACTAAAACAAATAAAAATGAATAAAAACTATAGACATATACTAAATTACAATGCCCAATAAACGCAAAATAAAAATACTAAATCTTTAACTAAAATTCAAATGAAAATGGAAAATATATAAAAAAACTGATTCAAAATAATAAATTAATAAAAACTATAATAGTATGATGAAATAACACTGGTGTGCAGCTTACTGCATGCTGAACACTTAATGTAGCCTACTATTTTTATTTAAATATATTTAAATATGCAGTATGCAAATGTCACATGACCTCATCATGTAGCATGTTTAATTTAGCAAATAGCATCCTATTATAATCTACGGAAAAGTACGGAAAAAAGGAAAATCACAGCAATATTACTTCCGGTTTACACTGGA
>NW_015653295.1:0-524 GCF_001515625.1 Sinocyclocheilus rhinocerous | reverse complement strand
GATGGATCCACATGTCTCACGTCTCGTCAGCCCCGTTACAATAACATGTTAACAATTGGAGACGATATGACACAAACTGGTCCGGAGACAATTAAAATAAACAAGTAAATAAGAGAAAAAACTGTCAAATGTAAAGCATGTACTTAATAACTAAATAATTAAATAACAAATAATGTTTCATCACAAATAACCTATATTGATATTCATTAACCATGTTGATAACAACAATGTTGATATTTGTCTTAAATAAAATAAATATTACATTCATTAATAATGTATTTGTCTTAAATAAAATAAATAATACTTATTAATAATGTCAATTTCCTCCACATGTCTTAGACGTCCAAAAAAGTTACCTAGTCCGACGTTCAAATGTTGAACTACATATTGACGTCCAAATGGGGTCTTGGTTAGACGTCCAAATAGCGGACCTAGTTTGCACGTCTTGTAGACGTGCAGAATTGGTCTTGGACCGACGAACGCAATATAGACATAATCTGCACGTCCGTCAGACGTCTAATGTT
>NW_015653294.1:0-443 GCF_001515625.1 Sinocyclocheilus rhinocerous | reverse complement strand
AAACTGTAAAATTACTGTAAAAAGCATAACTTACAGTTCAGATACGAGTTTTCACAAAAACAAAACGTTTTATAAAATTATAAACTTTACATTTCAGCCTTTAAATCATTTTTAAGAAAATGGATGAGTCAAAAGTATTAATTATTATATTAATTTAAACAATTATTATCAATAAATTATTATATCAATTAAATAACATAAATTAGGGGTGTGCAATATTGACAAAAATTATATCTCGATAATTTTCTGGGATTTTATCGATAACGATAGTTAGACAATATTTTAGACTCCTGAATTTTTTGATATTCTTCATATTCTGTGTGGTCAGTTCACAGCAGACAGAAATTAATCATTTCCAACAAGTTTTATGGCCGTTTTTTACCTTTAAGTCATTTTTACTAAAAGTGTGCACCATCTTTTGAGTCAAATTCTTGCATTTGGGC
>NW_015653293.1:0-1034 GCF_001515625.1 Sinocyclocheilus rhinocerous | reverse complement strand
TATATATATATATATATTAAGAGTTTTAAGAATTATATTGAAAATAAGAATTTGTATGAATTATAGTAAAGTGCAAATGAAGTACAAATGATCCTTGTAGTGCAAATGACATGATATTAAAGTAGCCTATAAATGTGGTTGAGAATAGTAACATACCGCACCCCTCTGCGCGTCACCGTAAATCGTTAAGGCAAACCGGCGGGACTCTCATCCAATCAAAGCGATGCGCTCGAGCGCATATTTCACATCCATCTCACCTGAGTGTGGCGCTGGCATTACGAGCGTGTGTTCAGGTGTGATGAACGCTCGCATGCACAAGAGGAAGTTAAACATGATTATGAATCAGGCAACATATATAACATGCACTCTGGTTTCAGATGGTAATAACATGCTACTTTGATTTATATGGTACCAGGATGCTTTTATTTTCTCCCAAAACACTAAATTGCAACAGAACCACCACAGCACTTTCACAATGTTTATCATTATGCACATAAGATTTCCTGCATATAATATTTCCAAGCTCAGTTTCCTGCATATAATATTTTCCTGCTTCATGATATGATCAAATGCAATAGCAGGAGCTCAATTTCTAACATGGCATATTTCAAATTATCACACATTTTTGAGATAAGACTTGATTTAATAACCTTCAACAAGCATAAACAACGGTTACTAAACAGAAGGACAGTATGTTTTGATATGAAATGTCAAAAGTGTAATTTTTGAAGTGCTTATTTTGAGTAACTATTAATAAAAAAAATGCAATCATTATAAAAATGTTTAAAACCTATTTTAGCATATTTAAAATATACAATTTATTTTAACATGCATATAATTTTTATTGATTATAGAAAAACTATTTATTTAAATGTATTAATTATATAAAAAACATTTAACATATATTTAAAATATAAAAATGTATATATTTTAACATATATGTAATTTATTATATAATATATTGCATCAAATTGCACCTGCATAATAATATTATAATACTAAAATAATTATAGGCCTATATTATTGTTTATACA
>NW_015653292.1:0-589 GCF_001515625.1 Sinocyclocheilus rhinocerous | reverse complement strand
TTTCTTTCTTTCTTTCTTTCTTTCTTTCTTTCTTTCTCTCTCTCTATGTATCTATCTATCTATCTATCTATCTATCTATCTAGCTTTCATCTGAAAATTTCTATCTATCTATCTATCTATCTATCTATCTATCTATCATTTTCAGTCTGATTCTATCTATCTATCTATCTATCTATCAATCTATCTATCTATCTTCAGTCTGATTCTATCTATCTGTCTATCTATCTATCTACAGTATCTATCTATCTATCTATCTATCTGACTGTCTTCTGTTAATTCACGTCTGCACGCTAGGTGGCACAGACCAGCAATGCATTTTTCCTCAGACACAGTACAGGTGCATCTCAATAAATTAGAATGTCGTGGAAAAGTTCATTTATTTCAGTTATTCAACTCAAATTGTGAAACTCGTGTATTAAATAAATTCAATGCACACAGATTGAAGTAGTTTAAGTCTTTGGTTCTTTTAATTGTGATGATTTTGGCTCACATTGAACAAAAACACACCAATTCACAACAAATCTCAACAAATTAGAATACTTCGTAAGACAAATTAAAAAAAACATTTTTAGTGAATTGTTGGCCTTCT
>NW_015653291.1:0-506 GCF_001515625.1 Sinocyclocheilus rhinocerous | reverse complement strand
TCATAAAACACATTATATAATTAACTCTACTGTCACAGTGTGAACACAAACAGCACACAATTATCCATAAGCAAGCATTCAGTAGCAAAACTGATTACACACCAGTCAGAATCTCAGGATAGTATAAACAGGAGCACAGGTGACTGCTTTAAAAATGCATCCTAGCACTGGAGAGAGAGCTGAAAGAATCACCGACAGGGTTTTACACTGCTTACACAGTGTAGTACAGTATAGTAACTATAGTAACAGTACCTGCCTGCTTACACAATGTAGTACAGTATAGTAACTATAGTAACAGTACTTTATATAAGGGACATTTCACTATTCGGTCTCCAGTAAACAGTATGACATGTTGTACACACTCAAACTTGTGACTGTCAAATTTAGCCTGTTTTTTTTTTTGTTTACCCATGTTTTTGCAGAACTGAGTCTGAAAAACAACTGCCTAAGGGAGGTTGAGTAAGTGTTTTGTCAGAAGACCAAGAAATTTATTTTTGTACTATATA
>NW_015653290.1:0-524 GCF_001515625.1 Sinocyclocheilus rhinocerous | reverse complement strand
AGAGCTCAGAAACAGGTTTGCATCAAGCCACACATCTGTGGAAGAAAAGAAAATCTGCTTCATTGAAGGTTTACAGAAGCATGTAGCCTTCATTATCCATAATGGAAGAAGTTTGAAACATCCAGGACTCTTCCCAGAGCTGGCCTCCTGGCCAAACTGAGTATCTGATGGAGAAGGGGGTTAGAGTGAGTGGTGACCAAGAAGCTGATGGTCACTCTAGTTGAGCTCCATGATCATATGTGGAGATAGGAGAAACCTACAGAAGGACAAACATCACTGCAGCACTCCACCGATCTGTGCTTTATGCTGGTGTGGCAAGACTCAATCCTCTCCTCAGTGTAGACACATGAAAACACACTTGGAATTTGCAAAAAAAAGCACCTAAAGGACCCTCAGACTGTGAGAAACAAGAGTCTCTGGTTGGATGAACCTCAGTTCCAACCATCATGCTTGAAGGAAACCAGGCACTGCTCATCAGTTGCAGAGTACCATCCCAAGAGTAAAGTGTGCTGGTAGCAGCCTCA
>NW_015653289.1:0-597 GCF_001515625.1 Sinocyclocheilus rhinocerous | reverse complement strand
TACAACAAGTTATCAATCATATAGCATAGCATAAGGATGCAACAACACGAGAAGTGCTAGCAATACAAGTTTCAAACATTGTCCAGTTAATTCTTTCAGGCATTTTGCTCGATAAAGTCTAACGTTGAGATGAATGTGTCCCTGCAGATCTGAGTGAGTCAGCCATGACTGTGTTCTCTATAATGGGCCTGTTCTCGTCCCAAGCGGCCGCCTCCCTCTCCATTCTGTTCACCGCTGAAGTCATGCCCACCATCATCAGGTAAACACACGCTCCCGCGGGGCTGGTTACTAGCGCACCGTCATAACCTCACGCTTATTTTAGCTCTTGAAGCAGCAGAATGCATGTAATGTGTGGACAACGAGAGAGTCAAGAAAACAGCACGATCCCTGCTGGACTCCCGAGAGCCGGTTTGGGATGTAATTTATGCATCACTTCTGTGTTGTTCTGGCTTCCCGCCAAGAGTGTTTCTCCTGGGAGGAAACCGAGGGAAGAATTTGCACCAGTTGTTCTTGTTGTTCACTTATTAAGAGTTTTCACGTACTGTAGCCGGTAGAGCTTGACCCTAACAAACGGCAAGGTCATGGGTTTGATTCCTA
>NW_015653288.1:0-839 GCF_001515625.1 Sinocyclocheilus rhinocerous | reverse complement strand
ACATCAACAACATCTCAAAAGAAGATTATGGATCTTACACCTGCCGACAATGGACTGGTGTGAATAGAGACCAACAACTGAGAACTGCTGCTCGTGTTTATCTGCATGTTCTTCATGGTAATTTTACAATTATGTAGTCAATTTAAAAATGACAAATTCTTCATTTAAACTCACATGATGATTGAAAAGTGTATGATTTGTGTGTTATTTTGTGTTTCAGCCTCATCCTCACAGACTGAGATCAGTGCAGGCCGCTCTGTGACTCTCTTCTGTCAGCTGTATTCATATGATGGAGGCTCTTGTGATGATTCGGTCGGTTCTGAGAGAATTGAGCTGTTCTGGGTGAATCAGGCTGGTGTTAAACTGATGATATCAGACTCCAGATGTCAGGCATTATCCTCATCAGGACACTGTATCATCACTCTGACTATAACACTCCTGAATGAAGATCACAACAGAGAGTGGAGATGTGAAGTTACTCAGAAAAATCAAGTCAAGTCCTCAGTCACATACACTGTCAAGAGTTCTGGTGAGAAACTTTCCTAACTCAATTTCAGAAGACTCTCTGATACAGAGACATGGCACGAGGAATGATAATGTCATTCATTCAGGACAAACTGTAGGTTTATGGGTTGCAGTATCATTCATCCTTCTGTCTCGGCCACAAAAGGACCCTATAACTGTTTAATGGTGCCATAAGAGCTGCCTGAGCCTTACTGGCACCCTGTTGAAAAATAAATATACTAAATTGTATTTAAAATATATTTATTTCATGATAAGTATACTAAAAAGATACTAACATGTCTATGTACTAACTGAAAATACAATGTAAATGTAGT
>NW_015653287.1:0-550 GCF_001515625.1 Sinocyclocheilus rhinocerous | reverse complement strand
TTTTCCACGACATTCTAATTTATTGAGATGCACCTGTATTGTGTCAAGATGCGGATCAGTTTAGAGGGGCCTTCATTTGAGCAATTTGATCCCAGTCCTGCTGTGGACCGCTGGCTAAGCTCAAAGCGGGCAAGACGTCCTGCTTACAAAAGCTGCTGGGCCAGTGATATCCTTTCTGTCTAAATGGACCAAGTAGACTTTAAGAATTTAGAACCAAGAACTACTTTATTACAGATGTTCAGTCAGATCATACAGTTCATACAGTTTAAATTAAATTATTAAATACTGTTTAAAGAGACAGCTGTTGAAATAATTAAAACCTAGTGTACTTATTGTTTTCAAATAAATGAAATCACTTTGCTTTAAAGGTCTCCTTGTATCCCTTTATTAGGTAAAAACACATTTAATACATTTTCATTGCGCCCCTAAAATTCTTTAATGTGCTCCTACACTTTTCAACTTAGGAGCACATGCTCCTTCTGAAAAAAGTAAGCGTCAAGCCCTGCGCAAGTTTACTATGGGCTGCAACGACCCTCAAAATCTGCTGGCT
>NW_015653286.1:0-639 GCF_001515625.1 Sinocyclocheilus rhinocerous | reverse complement strand
GTTATAAAAAATAGCAGCAGCAAAACTTGAGATCAGTTCACATCCACTCCTCTCACAGATCAGACCCATTCAGTAACAGCAACATTATCACTCCAAACATCGACACAACCATTCACACAAAAACACTCAGGTCTCAATGAACTTATGTTTTCCTCACATGTTGTTCTAAGTGTTTAAGTCGACAAACAGCGCTGTACTCGATGATAACAAGGCAGAAACGAGCTCGTATATGCTGCATAAACAAACTGTGTAAAGTGTATTTAACAGTTAAATAAGTGAAATACTGTGATCTGCTCACCTCTCCTCAGAACACTCGACGCTGACGGAGTGACCGCGCGCTAGTGATGACGTCATCACTTGGGATCACCAAAAAAGCGCCAAATTCAGCATAGAACAAAAAAAAAAAAACCGCCAAATTTATATTAGTTTATATTAGACAAATCTTCGACAATGTCATGTTTCCCTACAGGTCTGTAAGAAATAATTTGGATCTTTTCTTTGACAAACGAATGCTTAAACATATTAGAACCTCATATGTAAAATGTCCAGTTCACCCCAAAATGAAAGAAACTCACTTTAAAATGTCATATGGTCTTTACCCTTCTGGAGAGTTTCTAAGGGTTAGATTTAATTTTGAAA
>NW_015653285.1:0-584 GCF_001515625.1 Sinocyclocheilus rhinocerous | reverse complement strand
GCATAAAAAACAAAATAATAATAATAATAATTATATTATGGCTATAAATGTATAAAATTTTTAAGCATAAACAATAAAATAATAATAATAACAATTATTATTATTATTATTAGAACAATTATTTAAAAAAATAGTTATTATATGGTTGTAATTATTTAATGATTTATGACTATAAACAATAATATTAACAATAATGTTATAGCCTCTTTAGGATGAATTGCTTTGTTGTACTCCTCATTTGTAAGTCACTTTGGATAGAAGCATCTGCTATCTTTGGATCTTTCTATTCATCAAAGAATCCTGACAAAGCTAGTTCATGCATTCATGACCTCTAGACTGGACTATTGTAATGCACTGCTAGCTGGTTGTCCTGCATCTTCAATAAACAAGCTACAGGTAAAATGCAGCGGCTAGAGTCCTTACCAGGTCAAGAAAATATGATCATATTACCCCAATTTTACAGTCTCTGCACTGGCTACCCTATTAACTTCCATATCAGTTACAAAATATTATTACTAGCCTATAAGTTCCTTAATGTTTTAGCTCCTGTGTACCTTACTAGTCTTCTACCACGCTACAATCCA
>NW_015653284.1:624-948 GCF_001515625.1 Sinocyclocheilus rhinocerous | reverse complement strand
ACAGATGAGAAACAAAATAGTTGACATGTATCAGTCTGGAAAGTAGAGTTGGGTACCGAAACCCGCTGCCAATTTGGCACCGGTACCTATGTAACCGGTATGTACTAGAACCGAATTAGAACGCAGATTTTGGTGCCTCATTTTGGTGCCACTTAAATTCCTGAGCGATCGATTGAAATATTTGTCCTGGTTCTCTGAAAAGGATGTAAGAAGCATGGGCGTCGCTAGGCCATTTTTAGCGGGGCTATAGCGATTAGCTCCGTAAACTGTACACAAATTCGTGATCGCCTCAGAGTCAGTCCCCTTTAAATTTCATATGAAAAC
>NW_015653284.1:0-337 GCF_001515625.1 Sinocyclocheilus rhinocerous | reverse complement strand
AGTTTTCGCTGCGTTCACCCCTCATCACACCACAGCTGTTTCCTCCAGCGAAAATCTAGCCCTTAACTCATATGAACGCATACTTTATAAAACGATCATGTTGCTATTTTCATTTGAAAATGTAATATTTAATATAAAACATATTACAGTTCATGTGGCATACCTTACAGTCATTCACAGAACTGATTAAAGACCGTGACAGACAGCACTCAGTCAATTCACTAATTTTAACTACATTTTACTATACACCGGTATCGTAAAAAACCCAATCGATACCCAACCCTACTGGACAGGGTTATAAAGCCATTTCTAAGGCTTTGGGACTCCAGCGAACCAC
>NW_015653283.1:0-635 GCF_001515625.1 Sinocyclocheilus rhinocerous | reverse complement strand
ACACAAAATGAAAAGTTTAGCAGAATGTCTGCACAGTAAAAAAAACAAAAAAGAAACACGATTTTTCGAAATTTGTAAATAAAACAAAGAATATTGGAATATGTTTTACAAGAAAATACTATTTCAGTCTTTGTACTTCAAAAAAAAAAAAATCAGGTTTAATTCAATGTGTTATTTGCTATTTGTAATTATTTATTTGTGAAATTTACTAGCAATTTCTGAGTGAAAATGATTTCAAAATAAATCCTACACTATTTTTTTTAAAGTGAATAGGAACCAGGTCCAAAAAGCAAAAAAGCCACTATAAAAGTATGGTAAAAGTAAATGCACTATATGATTAATTTGATTTATTTCAAGTATTCTGAACTGTGCAACAGATTTGAGTTGTTATTCACTGAAAATCTTGCTTGTCTGAACTGTGCAACAGATATGAGTTGTTATTCACTGAAAATCTTGCTTGATAGCTGTGGTCACCATTCAGTTTGATTGTATGGAAAAGAGCAGCTTGGACATTTGCTAAAAAATACTTTTTTGTCCCTTAAAAGAAAGTAATTCAAACACTACCAGTTCTTTTCCATTTTTATATATTTTAAAATGGAATTTATTCCTGTGATGGTAAAGCTGAATTTTCAGCA
>NW_015653282.1:0-951 GCF_001515625.1 Sinocyclocheilus rhinocerous | reverse complement strand
GCCCACCTCGGGACTCGGCCATGGAGCCAGTGCTGAAGCGGCCTCATATGGAGCAGACCGAGCTGAACTACCGCCGCAGCTGTAGCCATATGCCCCAGGAGCCTCTGAAAGAATTTCAGTGGGACTGCCGCCCTGCCTGATAAAGTCTTGAGGCAGTTCAGCACCGACTGAGCACGTTCCTGGGTGAGGCGTGCTGTCTGGCTGACCGAATCCAACTCCATGCCGAGAAAAGAGATCCTCTGCGTTGGCACGAGTTTGCTCTTTTCCCAGTTGACCCGAAGACCCAACTGGAAAACCAAAGCAGCCCCTCCATCGAGTGTGGTGAGAGCAGAGGAGCTACAAGGCTTGTTTCGGGCAGTAAAAGGTGCCTTCCACGATCTTGTGAGCTCCTCATGCACCTCCGGGAAGAATGGCACCGGAGGGGGGGCGCTGACCCCCACCGAGGAACCATTCATCCAGCCTCGAAGGATCGGGACACGGTCAAGGATTCCACATGAGCCCGACATTCTCGGCGGCCCGGGAAAGCATAACCGTCATCTCTGGGTCTGGCTCGGACAACGCTGCCATACCCGAAGGGGGCAACGCAGCCGGGTCGTCATCACTGGAGAGAGAGAGAGAGAGCCCTCTGATGCAGCGATCGATATCTGGTCTTGAGGGGGCGAACTGAAGAAAGCGGTCAGCTCCCTCCATCCTGTAGAGAGGCCAGCGCGCCCCTCCGGCCACTCTACCGGCTGCAGAGTGCTTGAGGGGTGACGAACTCCCTTTGGGGAAGCTGTCACTGTGATCCTCAAATCACCTCTGACTCCACTGGACGCAGCGCCGCCCGGATTGCCGGGACGAACACTGGATCGCGGCAGAGGCAGAAGGACCCTGCCACGTTTGACGTAACGGAGTCTTTCATGCAACGCCCCACAAATAGAACATGCACCATCCACGAACGCTTGCTCAGCG
>NW_015653281.1:0-959 GCF_001515625.1 Sinocyclocheilus rhinocerous | reverse complement strand
ATAGTCGCTCATTTAAGCCATTAGTAATCGCACGTTTATATTTAAACTATTAAATTAACTTAATTAAACTAAACTATATTAAAGGAGCGTTTTATAGACTAGCCTATTCCGCGCTCAAGCGGATTGCATAAATAGCTAGATCATATTTTATTTAGGCTACTTATTACTAAACTTTTTTCTGAGTCAGTGTCTGCGAAGTATTTAGGCTACTTATTACTAAACTGTTTTCTGAGTCAGTGTCTGCAAAGATGAAGTTGACGATGCTGATGAACGACTTTATTCTCGAAATGTAATTATTTTTATTCTCAATATTTTATTTCTGCATTTTTCTGGATATTTAATGAGTTTAATCTCGCATTATAGGCTAATGACTTTATTCTGGAGATGTTTTTTTTATTGTTTGGCCCTATAATCCTCTTTCTTACTCTCTCATTTTGCACGAATCAAAATGTTTCCATATTCACAATGTTGTGATTTGAATTTTATTGCAACAGACTATTATTTATTAGGCCTATGTAAACCAGGCTTTCAGTGGCGTAACTTAGTAATGACGGGCCCCAGTGCAGGCTATTACGACGGGCCCCCTGGGGTGCACGGTTATGAAGCACATACAAACACACAGCGCTCGTGTCTATAAGGGAACCCATATAAGCAAATTTGTGCCTAACCTACTTAATTTAGACCAACTAAAATCAGTATCTTATCAGTTTCTTATAATAAATTGAACATCGAAACTCAAATTGAAACTCTTTCCGTGCGTCTCTCTCTAACACACACAGCTGTGCGGCTGTGCGTGCGCCTGTCCGCATCAGTCAGAAGGTACTAAATTAATCGTGTTGAATTTTACAGTCATCAGCATGTGTTACCTATTGTATTTGCAAAGCACAGAAGGCAAGGTTATCAGAAGCACTGAATGTTTCAGCGCTGTGGTGCTGAAATTACCGCAAACATTTTCTTTT
>NW_015653280.1:0-522 GCF_001515625.1 Sinocyclocheilus rhinocerous | reverse complement strand
GTGGGCTAACTGTATTGTTGCATCCCTACTTTTTACTCTAAAATAGGCCTACTGTATAACAGGAATATCACAAACTGAGTGCAGACCCTGATTATTAACCTATAAAAATATTTAACATTAAATCTGCCTTTTCATACATTTTGTTTTAATGAAAATAGAATTATGTGCAGTAGGCATGAGCAGTAGGCCTATATTAATATTATATTGGTTGCCTTTGCTGTCATCTATCGCTCACTTAAATTTGATCTTTAAAAACGCCACTAAAAATGTCATAAAGATAAAAGTGAGTGCATATGGGACATTCAGGATCTTTAACAAAATCAAATGATTGATTTGTTACTAGGGGTGGGTCATATAGCCTCAAAATTATATCACAATATTTCAAGAATATTTGTGATAACGATATTTATGACGATATAGGAAAAAAACATGGAAAGTTTTATTGGTGATTGGAGCTGGCAGGCAGCAGCATTTATTAGTCAGTGTTTCCCCTGCCATTATTTTAGGGGGGCGGCCCGCCCC
>NW_015653279.1:0-891 GCF_001515625.1 Sinocyclocheilus rhinocerous | reverse complement strand
TAATACAATTACAAGCAAGACAATAACACCACTGATACAACATGTAACAAAAGACTTGCCAGTTGTTGTGGTGCTGCTGCAGGGGTGACAGGTGATGGCAGTGAAGAGGGACTAGCAGCAGGAGAGCTGGTACAAGCATGCCCAATCTGGAAAACCTAATACTCTTTTAAAAACACATTTTTATAAAATTAATACTCTTTTAAAAACAGTTTTATAAAATGGATTTTAATTAGAGCTTATCTTTTAAATTATGCTTTTATTCATTTATGTATTCTTTAGATTTTTGTCATTTTCTTTCATCTCTGTCTATTTCATGATTGCATTGTGTATTTTTTTGTGATTTGAAAATGTGTTTTTGAAAAGTGATATACAAATACATTTTCTAATTATTATTATACAATAATGATGATGATTATTATTATTACACAGTAATAATTATTATTATAATACAATAAAAGTCTAAATTACCCGAAGCAACTGAAGTCCACTGACACAGTATGATAAAAAAAAATTTGACGGGCATAATTACCAGTTGTTGCTCAAGTGCAGCTGTAGTGATATCAGATGCAGGCCCTGAAGGTCGTGCAGTGGTCTGGAGAGAGGTGGGAGTTGGAATGACGGCTGAGCTGGTGGTGGCAGGTGATGGACCAGAGGATGGGTCCAGTAGCCCAACGGTTGGGTCCAAACCAGAATCTTCAAAGCCCTCATCTTCCAACTCTTCCTCTGTGCCTACATCTTCCAGCATCTGCTCAGTCTCCTCTGAGTCAGGTTGGACATCCTGCAAGGCCCTGTTGTCTGGCGGTATAGGTAATCTATACCTATTAGCTCCCCTACACTGTAAAAAATTTATCGTGATTTTAACGGTAAAAGACTGTAGAAATGCCACAGTAA
>NW_015653278.1:220-1008 GCF_001515625.1 Sinocyclocheilus rhinocerous | reverse complement strand
TTGTTTATTTTGAATTAAATTCTAGTTAACGTATTCTCCAGCGTCGCCTTCATTCCTTCCTCCCCGAGAGACCGTGACAGAACAGCAGACCCAAACTGAAAGTGTGCGGCGCCTCTTCTCCCCGTGTTTATTTTCAGTTTTTTCAAAGTGTTTTTGTTTTCCGTTTGTTTTTCCCCCGAGAGGAGGAATGAACGAGCGATGTTCATCGCCGTGGCTCAGGCGAGCCCCGACCCTGTCAGCTACGCGAGGGCGTTCGTGCCACTCACCCTCGCCAGCTCCCTCGAGGGGGAAACCCTCGTGACGCTGTTCCGGATCGGGATTACTTACCATCGCCCTGCGGAGCTCCCAGACACCACCAACCTCGACTGGAAGGAGGCAGTCATCCGGTGTCTGGAGAGCCTCCAATCCCGATCCGGGACCCCTCCGCTGGCCGTTCCTCAGTCAAGCCTGCCGGCCGCGGCTTTCTCCAGACCGCCGGCCGTTCCGAAGTCTAGTTCCGAAGTTCCTGTGGCAAGCCCGCCGGCAGTTTCTGTGGCAAGCCCGCTGGCCACTCCAAAGTCAAGCCCATCGGTCGTGGCTCACTCCCGCCCAGAGTTCGCTCCAGTGTCGGCTCCAGCCCCAGAGCTCGCTCCAGTGTCGGCTCCAGCCCCAGAGCTCGCTCCAGTGTCGGCTCCAGCCCCAGAGCTCGCTCCAGTGTCGGCTCCAGCCCCAGAGCTCGCTCCAGTGTCGGCTCCAGCCCCAGAGCTCGCTCCAGTGTCGGCTCCAGCCCCAGAGCTCGCTCCAGTGTC
>NW_015653278.1:0-188 GCF_001515625.1 Sinocyclocheilus rhinocerous | reverse complement strand
GTCCCTCGAAAGCGCCTTGCTGTGCCTGCTCCTCCAGAGCTCCCTCCAGTGCCAGCTCCTCGAAAGCGCCTTGCTGTGCCTGCTCCTGCAGAGCTCCCTCCAGTGCCAGCACCTCATAAGCGCTTCCCAGATCCCCAGTTAAACCCAGGGGGAGGGCTCCTGATGGCTCGTGACGCGCCGTCTGGGAG
>NW_015653277.1:0-488 GCF_001515625.1 Sinocyclocheilus rhinocerous | reverse complement strand
ACGCAAAGAAAGAAGGCGAAACTTTTATTCTCGCTGTAGTATTGTACCGAAGTACCGGGTCTTTTGACAACACTAATTTGACCTAATGTAAGGGCTTGCAATAACGCGGTTTGACCAGTGTGGCACTGTAGCACAATACTGTAATTCAGCTGTCCCGGATGTAGTTCAAGAGAAGAAGACACACGGAGCTTATGACGCAGCCGAACCAGATGCAGCTGAGAGCGGCGTTTGGATGAATATGTAAATATATAACCGAGATGTTTGGATGAATATGTAAATATATGCTGCACGCTTTCCTGTAGGGCTGTCACGATTTAATTATTTACATGGTTAAGGACGTGCGTGTCAGAGCAGCTCTGTTCACATTAAATGCTGCTACACGCAAACAGTTATCATTTGCATGTGCGGAGCGTCTCACACTCCATCTCTGCATCTCAGTGTCGCTGTACTGTTCTCTTTATATGTTTTGCTTTCCCAAAGCGTGTAAT
>NW_015653276.1:0-1703 GCF_001515625.1 Sinocyclocheilus rhinocerous | reverse complement strand
AACATAGGCTCATTGGACTATGCCTACAGTTTTGCAAAACTTCCAAAAACGTATCTATACATACTGCAGTTTCCAGCTGACATGAACACTAGTGGCAGTAAAACACAAACAACATTTATTCCATTTCACACAAATTATGAATACCAGGGCAGGTTATTGATTAATATAGACTTATTTTCACAGGTTTCCTGGCACAATACTATGTTATGACCTCAAAACAGTTTTGTCATACTGAATGATTTGTACACTAACACATTTTGAGGGTTTTTATTACATAACCAGTTCCATATGTATAGCTTTTCTAACATAGTAAACTTGCTCGGTAGCGCACCTGGTACAGCACTGCAGAGCACTCAGGTTTGAGTCCTGTGAAGCACAAGTTACAATATAACAGATCTCAAAGACATGTCAAAGCGAGCTAAAATGACATGGTTGCTTTTTCAAAAAAAAAAAAATTTTCACACGTTTTCTTTTGTTCACACTATTGGTTATGTTTAGGGTACGCTTTACATTACGTTATTTTCAAACATGATTGAGCATTAACCTTTTACTGCCACTCACCGGATATTTCGAACTGCCATGATACATACAACCAATCAGTGGCGTAACGCAAATTGTTCCCCTCGTGATCTGCAAGTCAAAATACCTTTTTTAAAAAACATTTTCAATGAGGATTAGCCTAAGCTAATAGCCTAATCTTTTATTATCCTCACAGCGCGTCAGTTATGCAGTGATGCGCAATATTATTGCAGGGCAAATTAATTGTAAGCCTAAAATTAATTTAATAATAAAAGTAACCTAATAATAATAGTTCTAATAATAACAATGTAACAGGCCTACATTAATTGGAAATGCCAAATGCTCTTAATATTGCCAATATGTTATGCTTTTGACAATATCTC
Source organism: Sinocyclocheilus rhinocerous (assembly GCF_001515625.1). Lineage (NCBI taxonomy): Eukaryota > Metazoa > Chordata > Actinopteri > Cypriniformes > Cyprinidae > Sinocyclocheilus > Sinocyclocheilus rhinocerous. The sequence continues at coordinate 801 of NW_015653276.1, read as the reverse complement.
TGGCTATTGTCGATACATGATCATCGTCTTTCGACGCACCTCAGCATTGTCAACTAATATGTTGTCAACTAATATGTTTCGTCATCATTTCCATTAACAAAATTAACACTAGTTATGGCCTCAGAAAACTTTTACCATAGTGTATGATTTGCAAACTAATACATTTTGATGTTTGCATCACATAACCAGCTCCATATGTTTAGCTTTTCTGCTGAAGTAAACTTGCTCGGTAGCGCACATGGTATAGCACTGCAGTCCCATGATAAAAATAATCACAATAAAAAAGCTCAAAGACTTGTAGAAGCAAGCTAATACAACATGGTTGCTTCAATAAACACATTTTCATTTCACTTTGCTTTTGTTTGCAGAATTATTTAGGTTTAGGGTTGGGTTTATTGTAAGTGGTACATTTTCAAACATGATAGAATGTTAATCTTTTAGAGCCTATTGGGCATTTCATTTCTGAACTGCTATGATACGTACAACAACCAACATCATTAAATGTTGCCAGATTGTGTTCATCTGTTTCAGATGAAACCAGCACCACTCACTGGACATTTCAAGAAAACGTGCAAGATGCAACGCAAACTAATTTTGCAGAAATGTTGCCACAGGCACATTTTCCTCATGAGCCTAAGTTGGAATTGTCTATTTCTCAATAAAAGATTCAGCAAATAATGTAGGGCTAGAGTGTGCTTGTATCTAAAAGCAAACCAAACGCTAATTGGAATGCTAAAGGAATAGCTGAAGTCCCCGGTGTGTCAGTAAACACAATAAGACGAACACGTTCTGCTGATTAAA
>NW_015653275.1:0-541 GCF_001515625.1 Sinocyclocheilus rhinocerous | reverse complement strand
CACTTTTACTGTTGACAACGTAACTTCCATACCTTGTCACGAAAAGAAAGTTGCATTTCCTTGAATACGATTATTAAATATTTGAATTAATGCCTAGAGTTTTTGTTTTTGTTCATGTTGCTATTTTTTTTTTTATATATATATATAAATGAAGAGAATTAATGAGTTGCTTATATGCATTCCTCATGCTCTTCTGTTGAAATAGCCTTTAAATTAGTCTAGGCAAATGAGGACATAAATTAGGTTAGCTACTGCACGTCCGCCCTTAGAAAAATACATTTAAAAATAAAAATGACCAGCTGATTACTAACACACAACTATCTGATCCATGACGTTACAGTAACGAGCTACTACCTACCTGACAGCGTCCCAAAGTTACTTTGTGGTGACGAAACCAGGAATTTCACTTTTCCGGTTGCCACGACGTAACTACCCAGCAAGCAATTTTGCATTTAAAAGACGTCTAAATATAGCCTAGACGTCTAGGCTAAAATTGAAAATTTGGGCTGTCAGTGAAAATCTAATAGACGTCTAATCATAG
>NW_015653274.1:0-1989 GCF_001515625.1 Sinocyclocheilus rhinocerous | reverse complement strand
ATTTAAGGGGGTCTGAATACTTTCCGTACCCACTGTATGTTGCTTGGTAACGAACGCGCTTGCAGCAGGATCACCTAATTTACGCTAAAACAACAACATTCTAATTTCTGATTGGCTGGTAGGGGGCATTTAACTCTGTATAACTCTGAGACAGCTATGAACTCGGCAGAGAACTTCCCTCCCTATGCCTGCGCCTCGTCTATTAATTGTATATATAGCGGGACAAATTATCCCTTACTTCTCGGCGTGAGAAATACAAGGTGTGGCGTGAGAGCGTGTGAACTGGTTGAAATGCGTGTCTCACGGTGAATGCGTGAGACTTGAGAGCCCTGTAGAAGTGTCCAGTGCAGTTAACTCCTGATGCAACTCGGCAACTTGTGTAATTGATTTTCAGACAATCTACAAGCAGTGTTTAATTGATCCCGAAGCACATGCCCAGACGCCCTCTGTGAGCCCTGTCCTTTCAAACCAGACAACTCCAAATACCTCCATCTCACCCAGTAAAAGGTAGACCTATGAGTTCACCTGCAGCCCATATATTCAGTTAGGCCTGTTATGATTGAACACAAAACTCTTATATTGCATGTTTGTGAACTTATATTCTGTTCCTTTTTCCAAAGCACCCAAAGAGTGTGCTATAAACCATGGAGCTACATTCCAGATGGCATCATGCCTGTGTTCTGGAGGGTTGTTTATTGGACCTCACAGTGTCTTACATGGTGAGAAAGCTTTGTCCTTTTCAAACTTGATAATGTCGTCTTAAATCTTCCTGATAATTATTTGTCACTGTTACTACACAAGTCTGTTGTAGGGCTGCAAGATTAATTGTTTACTAGATTGTTTAGATAAATTATCAAAAAGAGATATTGTAAAGACTGCGATTTAATTTAATGAATGTATGTGCTGCTTTTTTCAGAGTGAATTGTGGCACTGTGTTCATTTACACATGAGCAGCTTATGATCCATTTTTTTTCCAGGTTTCTTTGAGCAGCTCAGTTCTCATTAAATGCTGTTCTACATTAACTAATCTCTGCTTGTGCTCCAAGTTTGGGTCACTTTTAACATGCATTTGGAAATACAACATGCACCAACCATCTTCTCAAACTGTCAACAGAAAAGAAGCTTTAAAGGCTCCTGGATTTCCACCAATATAAAAGCTTTGTGTTTAAACTTTTGAATTGCCCTGTCCAAATACCCACACTTGCGGTCTTGACCACTTGAGAGTGCGTGCACGTGACAGGAAGCAAGTGTGCAAGACTGTCCCAGTTCTTAAAAATGCCAAAGCGCAGTGCCCTTAACGCACACTAAGACCACACTTGGCTACAGAGCAGTATTCAAAGCTTAGTGTATCCCATCATGTTCTGGAAATAAATCATGAGACTTTTTGCCGAGATCTCGCAAGAGGTCACGGAAAACTCTCCAGTGTAAGTTAAATATTAATAATAATTAGATATTTAATTAGAGACATATAATTTGGTAGTAAAACAAAGTGTTACACTTTTTATTGGTGCAAAGATGAGTATATTTATTTTGTACAACAGCGTTTTATCACTTAATTAGAAGCACCACAAATGAAATTGTCATCTGTTATAGGGACTTCTGAACAGACATTTAGAAGTTTATTTTAAAATGCAAAGCATTGAAAATAAAGCTCTGTAAACATTGCATTTTTACAACACTCTAAGTGTGTCCCATCAGGTAACACTTGTGGTCTTCATGCTCACTTGAACACTTGGGCCAAATACAGGAAATGCGTCATATAAGTGGTCAAGTGCAAAGACCACAAGTGTGGGTATTTGCACAGGGCAAAAATGAAGGAAATAAGCTAGTCATGAAAATTAGTATTGTAATTTTACATTTGTACGTAAAAAAAAAATATATATATATATATATAATTTATATTCATTATAAATATTATGATGATTATTAATAATTTTATTATTATTTTTCCTAATTTATTTTACAGTGAAAATTTATGCTAGTAATATT
>NW_015653273.1:0-575 GCF_001515625.1 Sinocyclocheilus rhinocerous | reverse complement strand
GGGGGACATACAAAACATGCTGTACTAAGGGTCCCTCCAGGACTGGGTTGAGGACCACTCATCAAAATGAATTAATTTTAGCAAAGAAAACCCTACTTCCCCAACCAACCAGTCATGTTTTGTGTGATACAGAGCTGTGATTATTATAATGAGGTATACAACACTGTTGTCCAGGTGTTGAATTAACAAAGATATATTATTCTGTTTTATGTTTATGTTGTTTTCTGTATTAATCTAACATTAAACTCACTCAATATCATAATCCATGTTCCCTGATTAATATTTACAGTCTTGCAGAACTGTCACTGTCCATGGTTCTGAATTTTTCATGTTATTGAAAAACATGTTTTTCAATAACATGAAAAATTCAGAACCATGGACAGTGACAGTTCTGCAAGACTGTAAATATTGATCAGTGAATATGGATTATGATATTGAGTGAGTTTAATGTTAGATGAATACTGAAAACAGCATATAATAATATATTTATGTTAATTCAACACCTTGTCAACAATGTTGCATACCTCATTATAAGGATCACAGCTCTGTATCACACAAAATTACAAAAACAGAGA
>NW_015653272.1:0-482 GCF_001515625.1 Sinocyclocheilus rhinocerous | reverse complement strand
TTATCAGAGAAGGCATGGCCTTTAGGGAAGCACACACCTGATGGGGAAAAGCTCTTTTTAGCTATTTCTGTAGACATCAGTATGCAAAAAACAAACAAACGCAAAAGCGTTTATTGAGCCTCATTCATGTAGAACACGGCAGTTTGTAAAGCCGTTCTGACGTAAACTTTCGAATTCATGAAAATGTTCCTATTTTCAAAATGTTAGTTGGTACGAAAGCAATGTACACCTGTGTTAATGGTGCGTAAAACGTTCTGTGTTCTTTTTGGCAAACTGATGACATTTTGATGCACTACCATAACAATATTTCACAAGTTCTTTTGCCCTGTCTTGTTTTTTTGTTTTTTTTGTAGCTGAGTTTTGAAAACTGTTCAACTTTGGGTAAAACGCAGCGCAGTGCTCGTCAATGTCACTCCAAATCAATGGAGCAGGGGCGGGCAGAGGCGGACAGTAGTGAAGTATTTTTACTTTGCTGTAAAAGT
>NW_015653271.1:0-579 GCF_001515625.1 Sinocyclocheilus rhinocerous | reverse complement strand
CTTTAATGGCGGATGTTTGTCTACCTTTGAGTGCAGGTGAGGACATTGCACTGCATTGCATGCAGCTTGAGCTGGAGGCCGTGGAGAAGCAGATTCGCGACCTCGTGAAGAAGCAGGAGGCGAACCCAGGAGGCGATCTTCCCATCCTTCACTCACTCCGGCGCCGGGACACCACGGACCTTGCTCTTTGTTAATAATTGGAATCTTTTCTGGGAGCGTCCTAGACTTTTTCGCGCTGATGGCCTGCACCCCAGCAGAGTCGGAGCGAAACTCCTGTCGGACAACATTTCCAGGTCGCTACGCTTCATATGACTAGTAAGCCAATTCTCAAATAACTGCTATGATGGCTTTTGTTCTACCCGCTTAAATGATAGAAGTACTTGTGCTGTCCAATCTATAAAGACTGTGTCTGTTCCCCGAATAGTGAGGTCAAAATATAAATTTAATGCAGGATCTAGAAAAAATCTGATAGTGATTAAACTGTCAGAAAAATTTAAAATAAATTAACAGAAACTATTTTTAAAATTTGTTCTAATAAACATTAGATCACTCACACCCAAAGCAGTTATTGTAAATGAA
>NW_015653270.1:0-497 GCF_001515625.1 Sinocyclocheilus rhinocerous | reverse complement strand
TGTGCGATCAGATGGATTAAATCAAATAAAGATATAAAGAAAAGTGTCACAAAAACGAGCGTAGCCTATACTTGTTGCACAGTTGTTGTTTTTTCCTTTTGTTAATCTGCAAATTATAGACTGCACTCTGATTTTACAGTGGACCTTTTACACTGAGCAGTGTAACTTATGTTTGATTGACTGCATTTTAGTTTGATTAAAGGCTGAAATGATAAGTTAGCAACGCTGAAATGAGGTGCGTGATGCAACAATGTGTGAATCCACATGGTCTGTTGTTTATGCTGCTATTTGCGAATATAAAGCTAAAGCCCTGCACATATAAAGCTAAAGCCCTAAAAAATAAAAAAAAAACATTCTAATCTTACTGGTTAACGTTCGACTAATGAGCTTCGTTTGATCGTCAGGAAAATAAAAATGAACAAATGCTGTCATTCTACAAATCTCCACTGTAATTATATGCTGCGCGCAAGTTCAGGTAACTCAAAAACTTGCGTACA
>NW_015653269.1:0-770 GCF_001515625.1 Sinocyclocheilus rhinocerous | reverse complement strand
GGAGCACCCCTACTTAAATGTTTAATATGAATAAACAGTAGGGCTATGCCATCGGTGCGTATCTTTTCTGCGCCCATGTTAACGGATCAGAGCGTTCACATTGCACGCGATTGCGGTCCGGCAGTGCTACGTGCGTCTGCAGCAGTCATGCTGCGATCGTTTCCGCACGGAATCTATTTCTGCTGTGCTATACTTGCTGAAAATATAGTGACAGCGCATTATTCGCAGTCAAAATTAATAAAGTGACAGCGCATTATTCGCGGTAAAAATTAACATGGATTGTTTATTTAGTAATTACACCATAAATGCATATAATTAAAGTCTACTGTTTCACAGTCAACACATGGCTTTTTGGCTAGATTTAAAACAAGGAAAAGTGCACTTTTAGATAAACAAGGCAATAATGGATGGCACTCGTGGTGGTAGTTAAACAAAGTTATATTTGAGTTTAAACGTGACTATGTCTATGAAAGATTGTATTACTGTACTGTGATAAAAGAGAATCACAATGCTGAAAAAGCATTTTCAGAAACAACGTTTGGATTTGAAATCAAAATAATGGATAAATGTTGTGTTTGTGGTAAACAGCCGCGGATCAGGAGCCGACTGCAAACGCGTCCTGTGCGAAAGCAAAATGAGTCCGTGCTGCTTCTGCATACACATACTGTATACGTACTGCAGACGGGGTACGGTGAACCTGGCGCAACAAATCTAGTTCAACATCTTCCGCAAAATATTTCAGACAAAGAGAAAGATTACTCCAAGAGGGA
>NW_015653268.1:0-322 GCF_001515625.1 Sinocyclocheilus rhinocerous | reverse complement strand
CACAGCTCGTCGGCCGTACGGTTGAGCAGACCCGGAATGCGAATGGCACGACATGACCTCAGACCCTTCCGCCCGTTAGGCCACCACTTTGGCAGAGGGGTCCTCGCACAGCCTGCTAAGCGCCCCGTGTCAGGCGGTTCGTGGACGCTGCGCGCTGCCCCCTAGACGATTTTTCCCGCCCCCGACGACCGCCCGGGTGCCCAGGGGAGGCCCGGCGGGGCACGCCGGAGGCGCGAGCCGGGGCCTGGGGCCCCCGGGGGCCCCACGTAACGGCGATGGATCTGGGCACTTTTTTGCGCATTTTGTTGCAATCTGTAGGTCG
>NW_015653267.1:0-1488 GCF_001515625.1 Sinocyclocheilus rhinocerous | reverse complement strand
TATTATTCTTACGAGCAGAAAGTTTCCTGTGAGGGGTAGGTTTAGAGTGACAGAAAACACAGCTTGTACAGTATAAAAACCATTACACCTATGGAGAGTCCATACAACGTTAGCTGACCAGACTTGTGTGTGTGAGAGAATAAGAGAGAGACTTGACATGTATGTAACTGAAAGGTGAATATATGAGTGAAAAACTAGAAAAATATGTATGTGAAAAAAGAATGTGAGTGTGTGAGAAAATGAAATATGGGCTGTACGGCCCCACACAGAGTAAAACCAATGGAAATGGTTTCTGTATTAACCAAGTGTTATATCCAAACACATCCTGTCTCTCCAGAGCCAATAGGCATCACCATTGTGGTGGGGGGGAAAAAAACTATCTTTGCAATGATGCTGAGGCTGTCGAAGATTTTTATTAGTCAAAATATGAATTAATCAAGTAGAAGATTTTTATTAATCAAAATATGAATTAATCAAGTATAATCAAGGCGAATCTAGCCATTTATATATCCAGTTATTCTTCCATTATAATCATAGAAGCCTGGGTGTAAAACAGCCTGCATAGCTGAAATATACAGACCCTCAGAGAAGAAACATCTGGAAAAATACCTGTGGGGCTTTTTTCTTTACCATAACAGGACATGGGGGCCCCTTCTCTCTAGGGAGGAATCGAATTGTATGCATAAGGAAAACTGTATGAAATATATACCCCACGCCTTAAAGTCAAAACTGTATAAAAAGAGAGGCAGAAAAACATTCTGGAGATTTTCTCTGCAGAGAACTTCTTGGCTTTGTTCAGTTTGAAATAAAGTCTAACTTCTGGAAACAAAACCCCAAGACTGAGTGTGATTCCTCAGAGCAGCGGCTGACGACACTACAAATTGGCACCCGAACAGGGACTGGAAAGGAGCAGCAGAGTGGACGACCACTTTTGGGCTGGCTTTGACGAGCAACACAAACGGTGGCCATCAAAAGGTACGCATTTTTGCTTATATAATTAGTTTGTGTTGTTTGCCGGTCTGCCCTTAGTGGTAAGAACACTTAAAATCTGCTCTTCCAAAAATAGAAGAAAAAAAAAGAGGAAAGGGGTTTTTATTCCAGAAGAAATACTGCATGCACATATTTGGTTTACTGTTAGGAAGGCCTTGATAGGTGGCCTAAATTGAAACTGGATGGTGTAGGCAGAAATACATTGGATGCAATGGTCTGTGTTTATTGTAGACTGGACCTAAAAGGACAGCAACAATGAAGCAGATATAGTATAGGAAAGTGCGCAAAGTCCTTTGGAATCTGCTCTGTAGGAGAGTTAAAGTACAGAGGGCTGAACGGAAAGGCAAAAATCCCTGCTGGGCGCTGATTTTTTACTGAGAAAAGGGAAATTGTCAGTGAAAGAGCAAGAGCACTGCAGGTCACTCAGAAAGAGTGTAATGCTTTGTTGGATGAGTCTGAAACTGTGTCTGTGTCCGTGTGCATGTCTGTGTGAGTGAT
>NW_015653266.1:1164-1307 GCF_001515625.1 Sinocyclocheilus rhinocerous | reverse complement strand
GCCTTTTCGCCGACGCAGCCAACACTGTCGTCGATAGGTTTCAGGCCCATGGGGAGCAAGCGGCGGCGTTACCTCATATCGCCAGTCTCAAAAACAGAGTGTTGCAACCCGCACCCCTCCACAGAAAGATCGGGGGTCGGGGC
>NW_015653266.1:0-200 GCF_001515625.1 Sinocyclocheilus rhinocerous | reverse complement strand
AGATAGTATCTCAAATCCAGTCCGAGGACTGGTTTGTTACGATAGATCGCAAAGACGCTTATTTCCATGTTTCCATCCTTCCTCAACACTGGGAGTTCCTGAGGTTTGCTTTCGGGGGCGAAGCATACCAAAATAGAGTTATTCCCTTTGGCCTGTCACTCTCACCCCACACTTTCACAAAGTGTGTGGATGCAGCTCTG
>NW_015653265.1:0-1033 GCF_001515625.1 Sinocyclocheilus rhinocerous | reverse complement strand
AAGGATAGATAGATAGATAGATGGGTAGAAGGATAGATAAATAGATAGATAGATAGATTGAACAAGAATACACATCTGTGGTGATCAAAATTTATTTTCTGTGCTGAAATAACAGATTTTAGTTTATTACATAACAAAGGTTTATTTAGATGACAGATGCATCAACATGCAAATATCACAGAAACATGCAGCACAACAACAGAAATGAGCGTCTGAGCTGCTGAACGCTGTCGTTGTTTTACGAGCGTCTCTTATCTCCAACCATTTAACGACAATCATCAAGCGTTTACGAGGTGCGTGGATCTGTTTAGTCAGCTGCTGCGGAGCGAAACTCGGGCGTTCACCGCTCTACGTCCGGATGCGTTTAAAGTCCTGAGGGATTGTGGGAGTGGCGGCCTGACGCACGCGGGCCAGTCTGATGCCGCGCAGCTCGCGCTCCAGACGCCGCTTTCCTACACCAAACAAAGAGAACACCAGATTACTCGCTGCCAGGGGATTTTCTGCTTCATGCTTCAGAACCTCGTTGGGATTTTCTGCTTCATGCTTCAGTACCTCGTTTGAGATGAGAAAGACGACTGCAGACCAAACGAATCAAATCATCGTTAACATCATAAACGCCCAGCGCCACAGGCCCCGCCCACTTTTCCTGGAAGTATTTTTCCACTGCTTTGCTCCATAAGCATAAAACAAGTCAAATAGACAGTAACAAATATATGAAGTGATTTAGGATTGTAAAGAGACTCGCTTATGAGCTGGCAGTCGCTCATAAACGAAAGAAAGACGCAATTTCTGTCTGCACTGTAACAGAGCACTGTTTCTCCTTGTTTAGGGCTTTTGAGGGAATACGGCTATTAAACATGCCTAAAAAACTAAAAACTATTAAGAAACATTTTTGTCAACTGAAATAAAGTAAAAAAAAATATATAAAATAGATGAAAACCTAAAACTGAACTAAAATAAAACAAAAAATAAACTTAAAAAGTAATATTTTTTTTTACAAAAGCACATAAGATGAAAAAAATGAAAATATAGA
>NW_015653264.1:0-959 GCF_001515625.1 Sinocyclocheilus rhinocerous | reverse complement strand
TTATATATGTACATAAATACACAATAGACAGAAAGACAATGGATATTATGTCTATGTATACTGTATGAATATATACATATAAATGTGAACATATATCATATAAATATATTCAAATATATTTATACATGCACAGTACCAAATTTTATTACATGCACATCTATAGCTATATTAATATGTTACTGAATATAAAATTACATAAATTATGATATACAAGTAAACATATTTTTCAATATTTTAATTATATATGTATATTTATTTACCCTCAGCATGGTTTTGCAACAAGAAGTTCAGCATGGTTTTGCGACAACAACAACCTGATATAAAAAAAAGTGCTGATCTGTGTTTGCTCTACTACAACCCATTAAAGCTCTACAACTTTATTAAAGACCTTTACCCACTTTCTCATGAACAAAACACAATGTCACATCTGTTTTATGGAACTGAGGGGTTTGCACGCACATGCCTGCTGCAAATAATCACATTTATTCACTGAAATACAATATTATTTCCATACCAAGATAGCTGATACTATTGCCTATACAATGAACCTCAATAGTCTCAAGCTCCAATGATTCCACAATTCAGGGTTTCGATGCAAATTAACTGATGTGATTCCACAATTCAAGGTTTCAATGCAAATGAACTGATGTCTGCTTCATATTTAAACAGCTACACTGTTGAGTGGAGGACTCATCACTAGTTCAGCCTTCATATAAACCATGTTCACTTCATTTCTCTTGCTGTTGCTGGCTGCTGTGTCTTGTAAGTAAATCCCCTGGATAAACAAACTGTTTTTAGTGTAAATATCCATATTTATAATTCTAAATGTTGTGTTTATCCACAGGTATTGACTGTCAGGTTGTTCTCACACAGTCTGAACAGTCAGTAGTTGTGGCTCCAGGTGCTTCCTACTGGACTTGTGCCGGTATTCGGTAATGCGGTATATCACGGTAATGAAT
>NW_015653263.1:484-549 GCF_001515625.1 Sinocyclocheilus rhinocerous | reverse complement strand
TAATCAAAAGATGGTCACAAGATAAATATTCAGATTTTTTCCCCCCAGTAGTCCGAACAATTATG
>NW_015653263.1:0-465 GCF_001515625.1 Sinocyclocheilus rhinocerous | reverse complement strand
AGATTTTTTCCCCAGTAGTCTGTTTTATTCAAACAATTATGAACATTTTTGCATTTAGATACAGAAGAACTTTGCCTGTTGAATATTAAAAACAAATGAACAAACAAAAAATCTGGATTTCCATGTCTGCCATGCAAATCAACTGTTCCTGCTCATCTCCAGACTGGATCTCTTCTCTCCACTTTCCCTAATTGCAGATTCAATTATTAGATCTGTCAGCATTAATATTTTTATACTTAGATTTTTTTGGGGGATCAAACTGTAACACCATGTGTCCCAACCAGACGTGATGCGACGCGATAAAAAGTATCGTTTCCATGTAGTTTTTGTCCTAACCACCCGCGACAGCAACACGTGACAATAAGCGATACTGAATTCTATTTTAGAAATGGTTTTTATTTTCTGCGACATCGCGGGAGAAACAACATACAAAATATGACAGTGATAATCTCAGGTAATGATTAT
>NW_015653262.1:0-516 GCF_001515625.1 Sinocyclocheilus rhinocerous | reverse complement strand
GAAAATGCATTTCTTGGAATGATGATGATAATTTTTTTTAGATTTTAACTAGTCAAGGTTCAAAGAATATTCACAACACGCCATATCGCCCAGCCCAAACTCGTTTAAATTAAAGTTGATGCTAACTCATAACCCTCTCATACAAGCACTTCTCAAAGCGGCCGTCTGTTGTTGTTGTTGCAGTGTCGTGATTCCGTCTCTTTAGTTTCGTTTTTCTAATGTGAAACAGCAGCCTGGGCCAGTGTTGCCACCTTGTGGAACAAATGATTAGTGCAAAACCAAGTCAATGTGCATGTGCGACCGGCACGTAAACGTACGCACGGTTACAAAAATCGGGTGGTGCGCTTAAAGTACATACATACTTTTTCACATTTCCAGGTTTCTCAGCAGCGGAAGTCGTCATAGTTGGGTTAACTTCACAATATAACTATACACAAATATATTTTTTGCATTCCCCTTTGCTCAAATAGCAAATGAAAAACTCCACGATAGTGTTTTCAATGACTCTAAAAAAAA
>NW_015653261.1:0-1070 GCF_001515625.1 Sinocyclocheilus rhinocerous | reverse complement strand
ATCATCATCATCATCATCATTACACACTGTGCTGAGAAATATATGAGAATCATAACTAAGTCTTGTGAGCTTAGAGTAAACGCTGAGCAATAAAATTTTACTATAATGGAGTCTCGAAAGAGATTGTGAGAGAATAAATACTGTAGATATACTGTTACTTCTACCACATTCTCAGTTTTAACTCCTTTTGTCTCAAATATTTCTCATGTCTTATTTGAGTCTATTTTTATTTACCTTTAGGAGAAACATCTGAAATGCTGTTGATACTAAAATAAGACCTATATGAGAATCACAACTAAGGGCCCTATCATACACCTGGCGCAATGCGGCGCCAGGCGCGACGCACGTGTTTTTTGCTAGTTTCAGCCCGACGCAGTTGTCATTTTCACGTCCTGCGCCACGTTGTTTAAATAGCAAATGCGTTTGCGCCCATTTGTGCGCTGGTCTGAAAACTAGGTGTGTTCAGGCGCATTGCTGGTGCGTTGTTATTTTGAAGCAACTGAAATAAACTGCGTCATTGACCAACAAAAACCTGGTCTAAAGTCTGGAGCAATATTTATTTATTTTTGTTATTTAAAGAGCGCGTTAGTAATATGTGCCTATAGGCGGGTGTTTAAAGAGCGTGTTAGTAATATGCGCCTATAGGCGGGTGCACAACGCGCATACACTTTGCTTATTACACACACATGGACGCGCAGCAGCACACAAACATTTTTAAAAATGAAAAATTAAAGGATTAAAATGTAAACGATTATTATTGTGTACATAAATATAAAAATGCCTACATGTCATAATGGATAGTCTTTGCATGTATCAGAATTACGCGCACGAGCAGATCCGTTCTCTCACTAGAGAAGCGCTCCGCCATGTAAATAGCGAATCCGCCATTGCACTAGCGCAACTGACTTTTAAAGGGAATGGGAGATGAGACTCTGATTGGTTTATGGAACGGTACACCCAAAACACACCCATTACTCAGTAAGAGAATAGGGACAACCCTTTTAGACCATGCACCGGGCGCGCCTACCATTTTTCCCATCCTTAAACTAGCAAAAGTGGATTCGGACACG
>NW_015653260.1:0-862 GCF_001515625.1 Sinocyclocheilus rhinocerous | reverse complement strand
GTTTTGAACAAATATCCTATTTAGTCAAATCTTTCCTTTTTTAGGTTCTTCTTTCTTCATATTTTCCTCATTTATTTTGAATTACATTATCTTTCCCTTGAGCGCCCCTTATTGAGCAAAGCCTGTATTTGAGTCCATATTCTAGTGAAACTGACTGACCTTCGACTGCAGTTTGTTCCTGTTCACGCAGCTGCTCGAAAAGAAAGCATGTTATATTAACATTTCACAATATTAAACCACATAACTAAACACTAAAAAGAAAACTCTGACTCTTACCAGGTAAGCAATGCAATGATGATAGCAACCACAACTCCACAAAGCGTTACTAGAATGGCTGTATAAGATATCTTCCAATATAGTACTGAGACAAGATGAAAGATTAAGATAAATTGATCAGTTTAACTCAGTTTAAGAGTAGTAATGTAAGTAAATGAGCTGCTCTACCTTTAAAAGTGACAGTAACAGCGTCTGATCTCTGAGATCCATGTTGATTGTGAGCCTCACAGTAGAAGCGTCCACTCTGTAGTGCACTGAAACTCTGTCCAGATCCAACAGCTGAGCTTTGATTCTCCTTAAACCAGCTGATTTCTGCAGGAGGGTTTGAGTCACTGCTGCAGATCAGAGTCACTGAATCTCCCTCCACTAGTTCACCAGATCCAGTTATGGACACTGAGACGCTCCTGGGAGGATCTGAAACAGAAAAATAAAGATATCGAAGAGTTGACAAAGATTTAAACTGAACCATCATTAAAACTGAACCATCATTAACTCACACATGACGTTTAAAGTCACAGCACCAGAGTATTTCTCTCCATGCTTATTTCTGGACTTGCACTTGTATTCTCCACTGTGATCAGAGCTG
>NW_015653259.1:0-505 GCF_001515625.1 Sinocyclocheilus rhinocerous | reverse complement strand
TGTATAGTATATATAAAATATGTGCATTTAATGTGTATTTTTTATAAATTAAAAGAATAATAATAACACCTTTTTTTACATTTTAAAATGTCAGAAAAGTTATAGCGTTGCAGAGTTATAAAAATTGTATTACTTTATTAAATAGTTCATTAAATTAAACAACTACTAGCTAGTTTGGGGCAAAATTGTGTTTGTAGTGACTTCTAGGTCATTACTAATATTCATATTAATGAAAGTATTTGTTTGATTAAGTACCTTTGGAAACAGGGTTGAAAAGCAATGGTCGACCGTTATATCCGAGGCCGATTATTAGAATATTTAATTAAATAAATGTAAAATATGAGCAAACAACCATTCAGCACACTAGCATCATGAAGGCTACTTTAACATTTTTGTCATATTTAACAGATATTTTTATACAAAGGCTTCTTACATTGTATTAAAGGTAAAGATCGTTTAGAACTAGGGCTGCTCGATTATGGCAAAAATCATAATCACGATTATT
>NW_015653258.1:2206-7321 GCF_001515625.1 Sinocyclocheilus rhinocerous | reverse complement strand
ATAGCTGTGTAAACGGTTTAGTAAATTGCACTTTCAGTGCGGTGTGAGTTTCACCCAGGAAAATAGAAATAACCCCAAAATTTGTTATTAGGTCACACAGGTTCGCTTCTCTAATAAAAGGTAGGCAGGAAATGTAGGGTTCGTATAAAAATGCAACATTTATTCACACAGATAAAATAAAAAAAAGCATTCAAAATGCCTCGATGATACTGTGCCACCCCTGGCAGCTCTCTCTCCAATGACACTTCACAAAAAGAAAATACACAAACAAAAAGAAAACACAACCACAGATAAACAGTTTTTTTTTACACAATTCAAAATAAACAAAAACTACACCAACCTACAGGGCTGAGGTTACCCACAGGAGTGATCACCAGCACAAGTTATCCAAAAGCACACTTCCACACGCACCACCATGCACTCAGATCACACACCCAAACACTTCAAAAGTGTCCCACAGCAAACCTTGGAGCAACACCACCACCACAAAAGATCCTTCACCCGTGGGACCCCAGCTCCTGAAAGAAAATCAAAAGCAAATAAATAAATCTTATAAACACAAGTAAATGAAATCACAGATAGATGGAGTCACAATTTCATAATAAAGCAAACAATGATGGGTAAGATCACAAATAAATCACAATCAACAATATACAAATATTCAAAAGAAAAAGAAAAACAAACAAAAAAAACTTAGCTCAAACTATGAGGTAGACAGGACTCGCACGGAGCAACCGAGTAGTCTGTACACCGGTTCCAAGAAACCAGACAACAGCAGCAATCCTCTTTGTTAGTTGCGAGGTAACACCTTCTTGCAGCGCAGCAGCAGAAAAGAAACGACAGAGCTGTAACAGTAATTGCCCAGGACGAAAAAAGGAGAATCCAAATGGAGATAATTGTGCTCTATAATCAGTTCACAGGCCAGGATACGCAGCTTTCATATAACCCACTGCTAAACTGAAAGGTGGGCAGCCATCTACCCAAGCAGGCCAGGGTATATTCTGGCAAACTGTTCACCAGTCAAACTGTGGCACACGCCACCTACCAACACGCGATGGGTAACTCGCAAAGCACAATGTTCCTTCATCCCATAGAAAGGAATTTAAAGTACGGGGTTTGAGAATTAAGAGGCGGGGCAACAGTTAAAAAATGTCAAAGTTAAAGTTCATGCAAAAAAATATTAATAGACACGTTTCAGTCAAATATTTATGGTTTATAGCAAAATCCAGTGTTAAAGTAGAGTGCAAACAATAATATTTGGAACATTAGAATATATTAGAAAATATTATTTTTTATATTTTTGTTTGGATCTGTTGGATTAGAATGACTTTATGAACGTCTTGAAAATCCTTGATTTGTTCCTGATGTGTTGATCTAATGTTGAAAAATAAATGAACAACACACAATGTTGCAAGGTGCAATTTTATGACAAACAAACTTGGTAAAGGACAGCTTGTGTTCTACAAAGGTTGTTTTTAAATATGTAGGCAACATACAAACTTAACCATTACATTTAGTAAATAACAGAAATCTGCAGTATTACAAATTGTTGCCTATATGATAAGCCTATATAGTGGTTCCTGGTGCAGAATGTCTGCTCATTTCATTAGTAGGCTAACCTTTTATATTGTCCATGTAAAATGACATAACCTATAAAAAGACATTTTAAAAGTTCTTTACATGGGATAAATAAGCGAATATACATTTGCAAACATGCAAACATAACTATTGTAAATGTGTCGGTCAAATAATAAATTTATATAATTATTTAAGAAATAATACAGTCCAAGGGCTGGATGGATATAAGAAACTTGTATTATTTCAGTCAAATGCTTTATCAAAGTGTTGACATAAAACGACCTCTAAGTGGCGTACTGGCGCTATCGCACGTCAAACGGATGTGACATATATGGCACTGCAATCGCTTAAATTGGGGCGGTTTCTTCTCGCGATCCTGAAAGTAGTACAAGATGTCTTTGGGAACAACTTATACATTGAGAAGGGGCACTTTGTCTGCAGTACTTCGAGAGGATGACATTACAGTGGACAACTTGGCCAGGATGTTTAAGGTTTGTTCTCGTTAAACTGTTTTAATTATTGTTAGCCTATTAACGTCAAGGCAACGCCCCCCCTCCCCCCGTTCTCTATCAATCAATCAATGTAAATTTATACACAGAGGCTGATAATACACAGGGCAACTTTTTTTTTTTAGCAATGTTGCTTGGGCACTTTCCCACTGAGAATGAGTAACAAATTTCTGTCTGGATTGGTCATGGGCCCTGTGTCTCACCTAGTTGCTCTTTTTCTACTTTTTCATTGCTCAAAAAGTTGCCCCTTGTATCATCAGCCTTACACAAATTGATTTATGCAAACACATTAGATAAATTACATTACTATTCTCAGCCATATCTATTTACAGGTTTGTGACTGTGAAAATGTATGTATAAACTTTTGATTGTCCAGTCCTCATAGAAAGTAATTAAAATGTTTGCATATTTGAAGTGTATTATAAACAGTGAAATATATAAATGACTATTTTTATGAACAGCTTTATTCTCAGCATTTAGCCAATTAAATCTTTTAATGTATAAGATGAGTTTAAAAATCTAAATCCAGTAATCACGTAGGACTGGAAAACTAACCAAATCTTTTGTTGGTAAAAAGTGTGAATTCAGTTCATTATGCTTATTGTATTGTATTGTGATATTGTGCTGTTCCCTTGATTTCTCTGTAGGTAACACAATCAAGTGTTTACTTGACCAGCGACCAGGGAGTTTCAGTTTTTCCATCTACATCTGGATTCTTTAGTTGTTTGGATCTCATGACTGGTGGGGGTACCTTCCAGGTAATGGGTGATGAAATGTGCGGGGCATTACCAGGCCCAGTCACAAACCCGTTTCACCCAAACCCTGGACAGAGTCACCCTCCTTTAGTTTTTCAAGATCAGCCACTGCTACAGCTGCTCGCACACCCCATCCTGCAACTAGTCCAAAAACGTACCAAAGGTAATTATTTTTGGCAGATAACAGTTGGTCAGCATTGTTAAATATAAGAAAAACGTATTTTTAAAAAATTAATATAAACATTTATTTTTAGGTTTTCATTCAACATTTTCAGAAAAATCCAATCTCTAATTAAAATAAAACAATTGATGAAATCACAATGTGGCCGTTACTGACGTTCTTCATTTAATACTTTGTGCAACCTCTGTTTGACAAGATAACAGCTCTGAGTCTTCTATAAACTGTAATTGTACAGTAGATATTTATTAATACAAAACAACGTGAAACGAGCTACAAAACCAGAAACTAAAATAATGAACCTAAGATGGTAAAAACCAACAAAACCTGACAAAGGAAGCAGAGAACATAAAAAAATTTAATAAACTTATCAAGATAAATACACATTAATGGACTAATTAAGATCAGATACAGATGAGAACAATGAGGTGTTGAGAAACAGGAACCCAACTTTAAAATAAGTCCAACAAAACTGGTAGATATGACCCACAAACACACAATGTTGCTCATACATTACTGTTGCTGTTCTTGTAGCTTAATTGGTAGGGCATTCTTTAGTAGCAAAGGTTATGGGTGTGATACCAAGGGGACACACGTGCTGATAAAATGTGAAGCCTGAAAGCACTGGCTTTGGCTCAAAGCGTCTGCCAAATACATAAATGTAATGAAAAATATTCTAATAGTGTGTTATATGTGTATGTAGAGAAAAAACACATTACAAGAATGTATGAGTCTGGTTTCTAGATTGCAGAAATTAACAGTTAGCTGAGATCGTTCATTTCTGTTGCAATTTCAAAGCAATGCAAATGTCTGTGTTTAGTGTATTAAAAACATCTGTTAGACACAATGTGCTTGGGTGTGTGTTTCCACAGAACTATATTCCTTGGACAACTTGAGGGTGACAAAATAGTACAGGACAAGGCATTGGTTATCCCTTTTGAAGAGTCTGAGGCCTCTTTGCCTACTATGACAACCAAAGTAAAAGAAGCCCTTGCTATGGCTGCTGATGAAAACATCATTTTAACCGATAGTCGAGGAAACCTACTCCTTGATACCCCTGGCACTAAAGGTTTGTGAAGAGAATTGTTTTGCAGTTCACTCAGCAGAAGTCAGCTTCAACATTCCGCAAAGAGTTTCTAGGCTGCTCTGATCCCACACTCAATACAGCAATAATTATACTTTAACAGAGATCAGTAGGTTATGTCATTACTTGAAGGTTGCCAATTATTTACCTTTCTGGAGTCATCCAACTCCAATTTTAATACACTGAGAAACACGCATTCAACCGTCATCAAGGTTGAAGTATTCAGAGCTTGTTAGCTAGCTTGGGATACATGATGATAAAAAGTGCTTTCTCACAGAAAGTACAGTTTCATTTAAAGAGTATGACAGGAAGTGAAGGTTTTACTTGTGAATTTAATGCACCGTGTGCTGTTCACATATAAGCCCATGTAGACATGGAGAAACCGCATGTTTAATAGATGAACACATTACATTAAATCACTTCTGATCTCATAAACATAAAGAAGTCATTCGAATCAGGATAAATAGTAGATAGGATAAATATTGTTTAGTAAATTATTAATAAGTAGTTAAAATCACTCAAAGGGATATAATGAAAAGAAATGGAGCTCAGGAATCCACCTCTTTGCACTTATTTATTGATTTAATTATTATAATAAAAATCTTACTAAAACAACTGTGATTTTGTAGAACTGGCTGCTTAAAAACACAATGAAATAATAATAATAATAAAAAAACATGATTATGTACATACATAATTATAACATTACGTAATTGAGTGGACAAATTAAAGTGTGGATCACTGATATTACATTGGCCAGTTTTTAACAGATATAGGATTTTGCTTTTGACTTTTATTATATTTTTTATTTTGTTGTCAGATGGCAAAAACTGATATCCACAATATAAAGGATGCAGGAAGCAGAAGATGTGCTAATTAGTAAGATCTATAGTTCACATTGACCAAAACATTTAAGAAAAGGTTTTTATTATCTGCAGTCACAGACATTAACTTTCAGATGGGATTGCATTTCTCAGAGGACCACAGAGTTTGCCGAAAAACTGTTGGTAA
>NW_015653258.1:0-2063 GCF_001515625.1 Sinocyclocheilus rhinocerous | reverse complement strand
AAATCCGATCTGATGTAAATGTAGGCTAATGAATAAAACCTTTTTTTTTTGATTACCCGAAGTTTATTGGTTTTCTTCTTGTATAATTCAAATTATAAATGATATAACTAAACAAAATTATAATTAATTAGGTGAAGCTGTGCCCTTGAATTTGTCATCGCATCATCCTATGCGATGTGATGAATTATTATTGCTCATTATTGTCTATAGGCTATTTTAGTAATTTAAATAACATAGGTTATCTTAATATATTGATTAATGACATTGTATTATAATAGCCTATTACACCACCCAAATATGTATTTACTTCCTTCTAATTCTCGTTGTCAGTGCAGGCTTGTTTAGCTTAATATTGACCGTTATGAAAAGTGACTAGTGTAGCCTGCATAAAAAAAAAGTTTTGAACATAAAACAACAGGACAAAAATATAGTTGATGGCTAGACATAATCATTTCATGACTCTAGACACTTCTTTGTGAAGACAGTAGCATAATACAGTGAAATAATATGTTCTTTAGCCATTCAGAAACAGCTGTCATGTGCGTGGGCAAAATGTACCCGCTGGTGCTTTTAGTTATATAGCGACCTCTGGCGGCTCTAGTGTTAATGAATTAAAGCAAAGGGTCATTTTAAACTGATTCTTAATTATCATATATTTGTAATGTTTGTTACAGGAGTGATGAACAGTCCTGTGCTGGCGCGCTGCTGTCGAAGTTTGGTTGGCTGCCGACAATGTGTCGACGTTATACTTCAGGAGGGTCAAGGATGCGTAAAATGTTGGTCTGCAATTACAGGGGAATCCCTGGTGGCTGTAGCTGGCCTCTCTGAAGTGTTAAATGTAATTAGGGCCATTGAAGAGCAGTACAGTTCTGAATAAGGTTGCTGCTGTGGTATAGTGCATGTTGTTTCAAATGTTCAATTGCTACCAGAAGATTTTTTTAATTCAATTTCATTAATACAACTCTTAATATAATTGTAGTGTTTTCTTAATATTGTATACATTTCATGCTACAGTATGCAAAGAAATTAATGCACAATAGGACAAGTTTTGTTAGTCATGTTAGGTTATTTTTGGTGGCTGTAGTTGGCCTCTCTAAAGTTTTGAGTGTAATTAGGCCCACAGAAGAGCAGCACAGTTCTGTATAAGGTTGCTGCTGTGGTATAGTGCATGTTCAAATGTTCAATTGCTACCAGAAGACTTTATTATTTTTTTATTCATTTTTATTAATAACTCTTAATATGATTGTATTGTTCTCTTAATATTCTATACATTTTCATGCTACAGTACGCCAAAAAATTTATGTACAATCAGAGATGTTTTGTCAGTCATGTTAGTAGTACATTATAAAGCATCTCTATGCACATCTTCTGGTAATGTTGATTAGTTCGGATAGACAGTCTTGATATTTTTCTAATCAATGCGCTAAAAAAAACATGGTTACTACACTTTTACTATAATTTTTAGATTAGATTAGATTCAACTCTATTGTCACCGTGCAGAGTACAAGTACAGATCCAATGAAATGCAGTTAGCATCTAACCAGAAGTGCAAATAACAGAGTATATAAATAAATATAGATTATGTGTATATACATTAAGCTTTATGACATATAGTGCAAGTTATGAGGTAGGAGGGCAGAGACCAGCTCAATGCAAATGACTGTACATACAACATAGGGTGCAAGGAAAGTATAAACAGAAGGTGCATTATACAGTGAGGTACGTAAATAGCATATGTTTATATATGGCCAATGACCATAACAGTGCAAACGGCATCCGGAGGTAGAAATGTGCAAGGGAATGTGCAAAATAACAGATGGAATAATAAGAACATTGGGAGTGAGGAGTGCAGACAGGTTATTGTTCCGTACACTTTTTTTTTTTTTTAGTTAAGCATTAGGTGGTCCATCTAGGATGTGTTCAGCGCCTGAGATTGGAGTTCAATAGGCTGACCGCTGAGGGAAATAAACTGTTCCTGAGTCTGCTGGTGCAACAGCGAAGACTCCTATAACGTCTCACCAATGGGAGAGGAGTGAACAGTCTGTGATTGGGGTGAGAGGAGT
>NW_015653257.1:0-495 GCF_001515625.1 Sinocyclocheilus rhinocerous | reverse complement strand
GTCACAATATAAGATAGGAGTGATTGTTTGCAAATCTCTATTCAGAATACCTGACAAAACCCTCAGGAAGTGACATAATTTTGGAGGGAAAAAAACAGCAATATTTGCCAACTCTGTTTACGATAAAAAAATGTTAAACGACAAACATTACTTTTCAGGGATACAAACTACTACTGGCCTTTTCGAATTTCTTAATGCCTTTTATGTTATTTGTCACAATATAAGATAGGAGTGATTGTTTGCAAATCTCTATTCAGGCTTTCTTCTGTAATTTCACTGTAAAAAAAAAATCATTCTCAAATTTACTCTGTCTAGAACATTGTAAATGTGAAGACTTTCGCTTTCAAGTGCCGTGATTAGGAAAGTAATATAGCCTATTATCTAATAAAAATATAATTTGCTATTTCATGTGCATTACACACTGGCGGTCAAATGTTTGAAATAATTAAGACTTTTTATTTATTCATTTATTTTCTGAAAGAAGACTGAATTTAT
>NW_015653256.1:228-358 GCF_001515625.1 Sinocyclocheilus rhinocerous | reverse complement strand
GATGAGTTGACTGATAAAAGGATCTGTCCTCCGGTGTGGTGGCTTCTTTAGAGCTTGATTTATCTCCAGCACCAGACTTTGAGCTTTCTTTGATGGTTGATCTTTTGTTGTTTTCCTTTCTCTTCTCTTT
>NW_015653256.1:0-154 GCF_001515625.1 Sinocyclocheilus rhinocerous | reverse complement strand
CTGAGTATGGGTCACCATACTTGGCCACATGTCACTTCACTTTAATGTTGCTCTGCCTTGAACCTGGTAGTTTGTAACATTTGGGGGCTCGTCCTTGGGTAACGTTATCGATTGGGTAAATTCCAAAGTTGGGGAGAGCTGTGCAAATTTATAT
>NW_015653255.1:0-1138 GCF_001515625.1 Sinocyclocheilus rhinocerous | reverse complement strand
CAATGGACATATGTCCGCGTGGGTTCGAACCCCACTCCTGGTAATATGTTTTCATTTTTATATCCATCATATGTGCGTCGAAGATAAACGTGCACAACCGCAGCGCACATCACGTCCATGAGAAAGATGCACGGAGAGCAAAAAAGATTTGCACGCTGCTCGTTGCATGCAATACTTTTCAGGATGCAGAAATGTTGATCCGCTCTGGATAACTAAAAGGAGATGAAGCGACTGCTGCTGAGAGCGCGTATGACATAAAGTGCATGAAGCGGGACACATGAGGACACACACTTGCTGGATGAAAGAACAAATAAGGAAAACTTCAAAAACGACTCGATATCGTGTTAAATGGGTGGTCTTATACTGCCACCTATTGGTAACTTAAATTAACTTCTGTTAAATAATTAAATATATTTAATAAACCAATATTAAATTAACTTCCACCTAAATATTTCATTTTCATCACATATTATTAAAAAATAAAATTCAGATGTCGTTTTAAAAAAAAAAAAAGATTATTTTATTGACTTTGCAATGTAGCTTCATAACAAAATATGTAAATACATTAATATCAGAATGAGAATCAGAAAG
Source organism: Sinocyclocheilus rhinocerous (assembly GCF_001515625.1). Classification (NCBI taxonomy): domain Eukaryota; kingdom Metazoa; phylum Chordata; class Actinopteri; order Cypriniformes; family Cyprinidae; genus Sinocyclocheilus; species Sinocyclocheilus rhinocerous. The sequence continues at coordinate 547 of NW_015653255.1, read as the reverse complement.
AGCTTTATTGCCAAGTGTGTTTACAAACGCAAGGAATTTGTCTATATATATATAATACTATATGCACATTTTTATAGACCAAAAATCTGAATAAGATTCAACACCTCTGTAATGTTGCATCTATATTCTTGCATCTGTCATTTTTTAATATATTGCTTCTGAAATATATGCTATTTTTGTTTAGGCTACAGTTTGCTGGAGGCATGGCTGTATGTAACATGCTAGTGCATTTTTATATTGTGTTGTAAAGTTGTTTAATCAGCATAGTGTTTGAGTATTATAAAATCTAATAAAAAATAATCAAACAAAATACACATGGTTGTTGTATTTGAATTTCTTTTCCATACGCAACAAACTGCAATGCACTGTGTGTTCTGACACTTTTCTATCATGGCCAGCAGTAAGATTTCTGCAATATGAGCTACAGTACCTCTTCTGTGTGATCGGACCCGACGGAATAGCCTTGGCTCCCAAAGTGCATCAATAATGAGCATTGGGCGCCCATTATCCTGTCGCCGGTTCAGCGGTTGTCCTTCCTTTTACCGTT
>NW_015653254.1:464-562 GCF_001515625.1 Sinocyclocheilus rhinocerous | reverse complement strand
CTTAAAAAAGACAGTTGCTAACAAGTTGCTAAATGGGACTACAGGTGCTGTCGGAGACATTAAACGTCATCACGCCGAACAGTTTATCAATTTACAGC
>NW_015653254.1:0-249 GCF_001515625.1 Sinocyclocheilus rhinocerous | reverse complement strand
TCATATTACGATTATTCCATGTAAACACCACATTTAATGGCTTAGTCACGGTGAAAGTGAAACTTTAACGATGCATAGTGCTTAAAGCCACCTTAAATTTAAATGTTTACGGCCACATGAAGCTGTTACGGAGCATATAGATTGAGGATTTTCTAGAAGCAAGGATAAAATAACAGTTTGTGTAACTTACCCACCCTTATTTAGTGTATTTATTCCAGTTTATATGAAAAGGTTCATGTAGCGTGGATT
>NW_015653253.1:0-491 GCF_001515625.1 Sinocyclocheilus rhinocerous | reverse complement strand
GTCACTTTGGATAAAAGCGTCTGCTAAATGACTAAATGTAAATTTCTATTTAGATTCATTTTTGCTAGATTAAATAGTCTATGTATTTATTTATTTATTTTACTGTAAACAGATACAACAAATCTAATTATATATAAAAAAGTTAATGATGGAGAAAATAGAAAAACAGTATTTATGCATATATGATTCAAACTGATGAAAGTTACTGCCAGGGAGAATAATGTCCAAGTAAACACACAAATATATTAATTTGAAGGTGAAATTAGAGTCCATCTGTTCAGAGGTGTTTTTAATCAGTGAGATGACTATCATGTGTCGGTGTGTGCTCTGTTTTATTTAAAGAACAGGGATCTATCAAAGTTTGATCATGTTTGTGGAAGTGTATCATGGCACAAAAAAATTAGATCTCTAAGGACCTCAGATAAAAAAGTTGCTGTTGCTCATCGGGCTAGAAAAGGTTTCAAAGCCATCTCTAAAGAGTTTGGACTCCA
>NW_015653252.1:0-411 GCF_001515625.1 Sinocyclocheilus rhinocerous | reverse complement strand
TTGTTTAATGCTCGGTAATCTATACAGGGCCTCAAGCCTCCGTCCTTCTTGGCCACAAAGAAGAAACTTGATGCAGCAGGGGAGTTAGATGGACGGATGTAACCTTGACCCAGCGCCTCCTTGATGTAGTCCTCCATGGCCTTCTGTTCAGGAAGCGACAGTGAATAGATTTTTCCCCGAGGCACTGGCTCACCCGGAATGAGATCTATGGCGCAGTCCCATGGCCGATGTGGTGGTAAGCGGGAGGCTTGTTTAGGGCAGAACACGTCGTGGAAGGGGGCATAGCAGGCTGGAATATCTATGGATTGCTTCTCTAGGAGACTTTCAACGGAGGTTGAATTCACAGGAAGGACCTCCATGAGTTTGTTGGCTGGTGATGGAGTCACGGGGAAGCAGACTGGGAAGCAATCC
>NW_015653251.1:317-615 GCF_001515625.1 Sinocyclocheilus rhinocerous | reverse complement strand
ATATTAAATTTGAAAATTAATTTAAAAATAGAAATGTTTTAGGTAGCTCCTCATTTAAGGGTTAACAAATTGTGATTGCTGTTATGCAGTGTTATGCTGTTATGCAGTGCAGATTGCTATAGTAATGATGATATGTTATTTTCTGTGACAGATACAGATTGTTAAAACTAGAAGTTAAAGCAATATTTTAAAGAAATTGTTGTTCTTGAATTTGAAAATTAATTTTAAAAATTCTTTTAAAATAAATATATTTAAGGTAGCTACACTCTAAAAAATGCTGGGTTAAATACAACCCAGT
>NW_015653251.1:0-286 GCF_001515625.1 Sinocyclocheilus rhinocerous | reverse complement strand
AATACAACCCAGTGCTGGGTAAAATAGGGACAAACCCAGCAATTGGGTTGTTTTGACCCTGCGGTTGGGTTACTACCCAGAAGGTTGGGTTAAACATTTAACCCAACCGCTGGGTCAAAACAGCCTAATTGCTGGGTTTGTCCCTATTTTACCCAGCACTGGGTTGAATTTAACACAGCATTTTTTAGAGTGTAGTTTTATGTTCCTACCCATGTAAGGATTAACTAATTGTGTCACGGTGCATGGGTTCACTGACTCATTTTCGCTCTGTGTGTATATGTGTGTG
>NW_015653250.1:0-565 GCF_001515625.1 Sinocyclocheilus rhinocerous | reverse complement strand
AGAAATCAGGAAGGGGGCCAACACTTTTTCACACCACTGTAGCTGAATCAAATACAACTTAATAGGAACAGGAAGAACCAAATATGGGCATAATCAGACACGGGAGAAACTGGGTCATGGGGAGCACATGGGGAGCAAAACATAAGACAGGAACACAGGGGCAGTCCAAGGGTGTGACAGTATCATCTCATGAGCAATCATAACAGCAGTTTTAATGCATTAACCTTATATGTTGTATCATCTCATGAGTAATCATAACAACAGTTTTAATGCATTATAATATTTACTTATTTGTAGTTATAGCATTTAAATGTATGATGATTTATAACACAATGAACACAATGCATCCACTTAATTTACAATGGATTATATTTCCCATAGTTATAATGTATTATAAGTCTCATATCTTGCCATTGTTAACTTGTTACTTTACTTAAAGCAGACAAAGACCACTTATAAATAACAACAACAATGACAACAAAAATAATAATAATAATAATATTTTTTCTTAAACAGCCATAGATCAGATATCTGATCAGATGAATGTGTAATATGGCACATTTGA
>NW_015653249.1:0-608 GCF_001515625.1 Sinocyclocheilus rhinocerous | reverse complement strand
GTGCGATATTAGAGTGATATCAGAACTCCAACAGCCGTTTCACCGATTGTATTACTCCGCTTGCGATACTGAGTGTTATGGCGGACGCCCAAATCCAGTGTTATTTTAAAAATATTACTGTTTTTGTGTCATGGAATGTAGTTTTAAGAGGTTTTCAGCCGAGAATGTACTTGTATATAGTTCAAATGTTCAGTTTGTTAATAAAGACAACGTCTATTTGAAAATTAGCTTCAAACGTTTTCGGACATGTGAGCTCCAGATGGTCAGCGGCCGTTCTGTGCTCATGAAGCCGGTTTCCCGACGAGAGCAGCCTCACCTCGGCTAGTCCTTCTGACATTTGCCGCTGGCTCTAATGTCTCTGTAGTGGTTATGAGTGAGATGTGAAGAATGAATGCTGTATCAGATGCAGGTAATCACACTCGCTCAGTCCATCTCTCTCTCACAATATCTACTATACATAATACACTGCTTTTAATACAGTAAGCTTTCAATGAAGCAACTCAGCGTTCCTTCGTTGCTATAGTTCTAAAGTGATATTTTGGAATTAGTAACGGAGGCTTGGACTCAGCTGTTCAACTGTCAAACTTTGATTTGAATCCGTGGCGGAA
>NW_015653248.1:535-6657 GCF_001515625.1 Sinocyclocheilus rhinocerous | reverse complement strand
GGAGCATCAATATTCAGTACGCTAGATTTGAAGAGCGGATACTGGTAGTTGGAAATGGAACCTGACAGTATTCTAAAGACTGCATTTGTAACAGCAGCAGGACAATTTGAATTCTTGCGTCTTCCATTTGGTCTTAAACTCTGCAGCATCATTTCAAAGGTTGATGGACTGTGTTCTCAAAGACATTAGAGGGAAGTGTTGCTTTGTTTATATAGACGATATAGTAGTGTATTCGAAAAATGAACAAGAACATTTACAACACCTGAATCAAGTCTTCAGCTGTCTCCAACAAGCCGGTCTTACGTTGAATCTCAAGAAGTGTAACCTTGAGCAACGATCTCTCTCCTTTCTAGGCCATGTGGTATCCTCTGAAGGAGTTAAAACAGACCCTGCTAAGGTTGCAGCAATATGTGATTTCCCAGTACCTCAGTCTCTCAAAGATTTACAAAGATTCTTGGGATTGGCTGGATGGTACCACCGTTTTATTCCAAATCTGTCTGAAAAAGCCGCACCACTCCATTCACTAAAGAAGAAGCAAGCTACGTGGACATGGACTGAAGAATGTCAGCAGTCATTTGAAAGAATCAAACAAGACTTGTCTGGAGCCCCTGTTCTTATCCCTCCTGATTTCAACAAGCCTTTCAAGGTACAAACTGATGCAAGTGAAATTGGTCTCGGAGCTGTGTTGACACAAGAGATTGATGGACAAGAGCATGTGATTGCATATGCATCTAGACTGCTTCGAGGAGCAGAGCAGTCATACTCGGTATCCGAAAAGGAATGTCTTGGAGTTGTGTGGGCTATAGAATAATGGAGAGCTTATTTGGAAGGAACACCATTTCAGGTAATCACTGATCATGCCGCTTTAACTTGGGTCTTCCAACATCCCAAACCTTCATCCAGATTAACTCGCTGGACAATTCGACTTCAAGGCTATGAGTTCCAGGTGAAGTACAGAAAGGGACAGTGTAACATTGTCCCAGACACATTATCTCGAAGTTTAGACACTACCTCGACACACATGCTTGCAATGGTTAAAGCCACCAGAGATTCTGGAGTCCCGGCCAATTTACCTGTTGACTGGGCAGATATTGCAACAGAATGACCCAGAAGTACAAGAGTTGTGCCAAAAGGCTAAATTTACAGACTAATTCAGATCCATCTAGAGTTCACTATGTTATTCAAAATGGGTTCTTGTTCCGCTGTGTACCGGATGGACAAAAAGGGCCAAAATTACTGCTGGTAATACCTGCTTGTTTGTGACCTGAGTTTTTAAGATATGCACATGACAACCCAGTTAGTGGACATTTGGGTCGACTAAAAACGCTGTTGAGATTGATGGAAGTTGTTTACTGGCCAAGTTTGAGGAGTGATGTATGGAAATACTGCAAGGAATGCCAAACATGCCAGAAGTATAAACCAACCCTCTCCAAGTTGTCAGGCTACCTACAGTCTACTCCTGTCGTTGAGCCTGGACATATGTTGGGTGTAGACCTGATGGGGCCTTTTCCAAAGAGCCCAAAACAGAATGAACATTTGTTAGTCGTAGTAGACTATTGTTCAAAATGGGTTGAACTGTTTCCAATACGTGTGGCCAAAGCACCTCAGATAGCACGTATCCTCATTGATGAGATTTTTACGAGGTGGGGAACTCCGGTCTACCTAGTATCTGACAGAGGGGCACAATTCACCTCGAATCTCATAAATCTTGTATGCAAACAATGGGGCGTCATACAAAAGTTGACTACAGCATATCATCCTCAAACCAACCTAACAGAACGTATTAACAGGACCCTTAAAACCATGATTGCTTCATATGTCAAAGACAATCATCATAACTGGGATAAGTGGCTATCAGAGTTCAGGTTTGTCGTTAACACTGCCTGGCAAGAGACTACTGGATTTACCCCAGCTGAAATTGCTTTGGGACGTAAGCTAAAAGGACCACTAGAAAGAGCTCTAACAAAACCACCCAATCCTAGCAATCCCACGCACGATACAGTGGAGAGACAAGAGAGCCTCATTCAGCTTGTTAAAGAGAATATGCAACGAGCTCAGGCTAAGCGGAGACACTACTATAACCTGAAAAGAAGACAGGCTAACTATAAAGAAGGTGATCTCGTCTGGGTTCGTACCCACCCTCTGTCGAAAGCTGAGGATGGTTTCATGGCTAAGCTGTCTCCAAAATGAAAAGGTCCTGCCAAAGTGTGTAAGTGTTTGGGCCCTGTAAATTATACTATTTCTTTTCTTGATAATCCTGATATTTTTGATACTTGTCATGTTCAAAATTTGAAGCCTTTCTATGGGAGTGTCCAGTCATCCACTGAGGGGAGTGATATATAACAGTCACAAGCCTGTTATAGGACTTGTTATCTTCCTCACCACTGGGGGCAGTAGAGGGCAACATGTTTTTTTTGTATAAGTCAAGTCATATGGTAGAAGGAGAGGATGTGGCATGCAAAAGAAAGGTCCTGCCAAAGTGTGTAAGTGTTTGGGCCCTGTAAATTATACTATTTCTTTTCTTGATAATCCTGATATTTTTTATACTTGTCATGTTCAAAATTTGACGCCTTTCTATGGGAGTGTCCAGTCATCCACTGAGGGGGGTGATATATAACAGTCACAAGCCTGTTATAGGACTTGGTATCTTCCTCACCACTGGGGGCAGTAGAGGGCAACATGTTTTTTTGTATAAGTCAAGTCATATGGTAGAAGGAGAGGATGTGGCATGCAAAAGCTAAAGCATGGCCTTGCCATATGCTTCGTCCGGTCTTGTTGGGAAACCTGTGTTTTAATGCTCAACTGAAAGTAAGTGATGTTATATTGAGTATGAAATGTGTCTAACTTATTTCCTCTTTTGGTTTTGGAAGTGTTTGAATTATAATATTTGGACTGTTTATTATGGCTTCTTTGATTTTTGTAGAAGGACTTTTTGTGTGTTACCTGGAGGATTATAGTCTCTGACCATACATAGTCTTCTCTTCAATTTATCAGGCAAATATCACCTTTGCACAGCTGTTCCATGACCTTTGAGGCTTGAGTACAGCATGAAAAGGGATTAAGATATCAATTTGGATGAAGGATACACTGGACATTGTGAGAACTTGGAATTCAGGTAAGACTTTATTCACTCCATTGCAGCTAATTCATCATTCATGGACATTCATGATCTGTCTACAATTCTATTTACATTTTGGTTCTCTTTGTGTGTTTTGATTTGATGAGAATAATGTTGCTATGCTTACTTGATTTTTTTCTAAATATAAATATGATATTTTGCATTCAATGAGAGGTTCTGATTTGTTTTACGCTTTGTTAAATGGATTGTTATTGCAGTAGGTTACCTTTTTCAAATAAGTTGTATGACTAGTTTTGGGTTTAGTTAAATCAGAAACGGTTATAAGGTTAAATAGAATCCACAAGGTAATCACAGAGGCATATGATTTACTGGAAGAAGGAAACAATCATGATTTGCAATGTTTGACTGAGTTTATAATTGTGAAATGAATGTTTGAACTAATGAATGGAGGGTGTGGTTTTCTCACTTTAGAAAAATATCATTGCACAATGCTGCAATTAATATATCATCAATGAATGAATTAATTCTATATTCATAAATGTACTTAGGCCTTTCAATGTATATTTCATTTGACATGATCATGAACACAGGGTCAATGCACACTCTCAGAAAAGTAGCACAAAAGCTGTCACTGGGATGGTACCCTAATCAAACATACTAACATGTATCTAAGATGGGGCGGTGGAGGGATGCTGATAAACCTTCGATAGATAGAGGTAAGTCTGCTGTATTTATACCTCTTGGTGTTGATTAACTTGAGTGCACTCCTCTTTGTGTTAATTAGGACAAGTATCTGATGTTCTCCTCCCAAACTTTAATAAAACATAATTTCACGAGTTCACACTTACAATTAGCTGAAGTATAGTAATGCGTATTTGGCGTGCTGTCCGGGGAAGGGCTCCAAGCTCGGGAATGGCCCGAACCCAGAGTACCCCCCAAAAAGCAACAGAGCAGAGAGGAGGATAGAGACGGACAGCCGCCCGATGAATACAATAAACCCCCCAAAATGAGGGCCGAAAATTTGGCGGCCTGGTGTTTCATAAAGAAACTAGTCTTTTGACCGAGAGGGCCCACACAACTCTGACGGGAGCAGCTCACGGCACCTGGCGGACGGGCCCTACCGGCCGATGGACGGGGAACAGCGTGATTTGGGGCGGTTGATCGGGAGGTCTCATACCGCTTCTTGACCGGAGCAGCTCGCGGCATCAGATCGGTGAGCCCTACCAACCGATAAAGGAGGAGCAGCGTGATTGTAGCCTGACCAGAAGGGCCCGAGTTGCCTTTGCCAGGATCAGTTCATGGCATCGGCGAATGGGCTCTACTGGACGGCAAGCCCCTGCTGATCGATGGACAGGGGGCGAGTGACTGACCGAGAGGACCCAGGAAGCCTCTGACTGGAGATCAAGACTCAGGACGTCGGACGAGTGGGTCCTATCGGCTTGCACGGCATCTGATGGGAGAGCAAGAGTCACAGCATCAGACAGGTAAGTCTCGCCGGGTGGGAGGGCTCTCGCAGCATCCGATGGAAGATCAAGACTCAGGACAAAGAAACGGGTAAGCCTCGCCAGCCGGGGGAAAAAGAAAACATGAAGTTTGACTGAGGGGGCTCAGGCAGCGTTCGGTGGGAGATCGAGGCTCATGGCATCGGACAGCTGAGCCTCGCCGACCGTCAGACAGAAAGGTAGGGTTGTGTGGCCGGGAGGCTCTCACAGCATCTGACGGGAGATCAAGACTCACGGCGTCGGACGGGTAAGCCTCACCGAACATGGGATGGAAAAGGAAAGGTTGTCTGGCCAGGAGGCTCTCGTGGCATCCGACGGAAGATCAAGACTCACGGCATCGGACGGGTAAGCCTCGCCAAACGTGGGACGGAAAGGTAAAGTTGTGTGGCCGGGAGGCTCTCGCGGCATCCGATGGGAGATCAAGACTCACGGCATCGGACGGGTCAGTCTCGCCGACCGTAGGATGGAAAGGTAAGATTGCCGGCTGGGAGGCTTTTGCGGCGTCTGACGGGAGTTCGATACTCACAGCATCAGACGGGTAAGCCTCGCCGGTAGATGAACGGAAAAGCAATGTTTGCACGACCAGTAGGCTCTCGCAGCGTTAGACAGGAGTTTAATACTCACGGCACGGACATGTAAGCATCACTGTTAGTTGAAAGCAAGCATATTCACTCGACCGGGAAAGCTCTCACGGCATCAGACAGGTAAGCATCACCGGTAGTTGAAGGAACACATATTCACTCAACTGGGAAGGCTCTCACAGCATCTGACGGGAGTTCAATACTCGCGGCATCGGACGGGTAAGCTTTGCCGGTAGTCGGACGGAAAGGGCAAGGCTTGCTCAACCGGGAGGCTCTCGCAGCATCCAACGGGAGTTCAGTACTCACGGCATCGGATGGGTGAGCCTCTCCGGTAGTCAAAAGAGAAACATATTTGCTCCACTGGGAGTGCTCTTGCAGCATCTGACAGGGAGTTCAATGCTCAGAACAATTTGAGTTGAGGGAATTCAATGCTCAGAACAATTTGAGTTGTCTAAAAGGGTAGATGCTATGAGGATTACTTTGTGTAATTGTTTGACAAATCCAATAAGCTGCTTATGATAACATGTCAGAAAATCTTGGTGCTACTTTGAATCTGAAAGTTAAGCGTACGACAAAATAGAATTTCCTGTGCCAGCGTACCCCAAATAAGTGTCATGAATCTGGATGGATAGGCATAGCTTTGAAAGCTGAGGTGATGTCGACTTTTGCCAGCCAAGTGCTAAGACCCATGATTTTATCATATTGATTGCATTATCAATGTCCTACAATTGAGAGAGAATTCGTCAAGAGCAATTGAGGTGTTTATGCTTGAAAATGGGGAGTTATGCGGAGCTGACAGATCGATTAGAAGGCGTTTCTTACCCCAGAATTTTCCTAGTAGCCACTCCAATGGGCTAATGCGAAACTGAGAAGGCGGGGCATCAAAAGGGCTGATTGTGAACCCTCGTTTAATTCACGCCGCCTATGGGGGAAAGCTGAACAGATTATTTCAGTGAAACG
>NW_015653248.1:0-332 GCF_001515625.1 Sinocyclocheilus rhinocerous | reverse complement strand
TCGCACAGTGACATGTAGAAACGATTGTCGGGCCGTTGGTGCCCTCTGTAGGCTTTTGATATATTGCATATGTACAGTATATTGTTTATAACACATTATGTTAAGTTTTGTTCAAAAGAACCATATTGTTACTTGCTTTTGATACTTTATTTGAACCAATTATTATGGCCTCATTGCTATTATATATGTATTTTAGGTCATTTTAAAGGCTATTGTTTGATTAGGCCTATTTTTCCTACCATAAATATAAATTATAATTATCCGTTTAATCATCAGAATAATCAACTGATAACTCTGTTACCCAATTAATCGTTAGTGACGGCCTTAGATGA
>NW_015653247.1:0-648 GCF_001515625.1 Sinocyclocheilus rhinocerous | reverse complement strand
ACAAACAAACTCATCTAAATCTTGGATGGCGGTAAAATTTCATTTGAGTGAACTATTCCTTTAATTACTGCTGTCAACATGATGTTGAACCCAAAATATTTTGTTTACATGTGAAACAGCCAGTAGTATTATTATAACACTTAGCATTTGTAGCTGAATAAACACGTTTACTTAAGAAACAAGCAGAGACTTTTCACTGTGTAACAGTACTGTTACTGACATTAATGGTTCACACTGTTAATAACAGTACTGTTACTGACATTAATGGTTCAGACACACTGTTAATTCATGCATGAGTCCTCTACATCTGACCGCCTGCAGGTTGCATGTAAAGCATGTTCTTTGCGCTCATACGTGGCCTTCCATAATCACCCCGATGGCCTGCACTTATCAGAGAAGACTTGCCTCTTGGGGTTGTGCTTTTTGCATACGGTAAGACTGTGTGAAAGAGTAACAGGTCTTCTTATGTCACTGGTACTCAAGTGAAAGGTCTTGCTTGATTCAGCATCTGTATAGAGACTCTCCTGCAGTGGTTCAGATGGTGTTGTTGGTTCAGTCTGGTTATATTGGTTGTTCGCTTGTGATGTGCTGATGCAAAAAATGAATTCTCATTTTCACCCGTCCAATAAGGAACCTTTATTTTTAAGA
>NW_015653246.1:0-956 GCF_001515625.1 Sinocyclocheilus rhinocerous | reverse complement strand
AAGTTACTTAAAATTAACTATTTTTACTTTTATTTTAGAGTTGATGGAAGAAAACTAGGAGAATGAAGAACCAGGGCCGGAGTGGGACTCATTTTCGGCCCTGGAGTTTCATGCCTTAGACCGGCCCACTTTTTTTCTTTTCTTTTTTTTTACTTTCTCAGTGCGTGCCACCTTTGTGCTTTCTATTATAAATTTTTTTTTATCTATTTTTTTTTTTTGCTCGCATATCTCCAACAATTACTTTTTTCTTTGAGCAAGGTTCCGCTGTCAGGGGAGTCAAAAGATAATTATGTCATCATTGCCAATTAACATAAGAAATGGAAAATAAGGGATAATTGTGATTCTTTATCTTATTCTTTAAGAAAATAAGGGACAATTGTGATTCTTTATCTTATTCTTTAAGAAAATAGTGTTTATTCTTGTAGAAAATAAGTGTTTATTCTTGTAGAAAATAAGGGACAGAATAGGGGACGTTCCAAATATTTGTACTGTACCATAATGTAGGCCTAAGTCTGCCTGCAGTTAAAAAGGTCTCAGCAATAATCACAATTGTTTTGCTTAACCTATTTATGTTCAGTTATTCTAAAAATAATTTTAAATGTCATACAAAAAATGTCATCGGAGTGAGTAAATTGTACCATTATAGAATTGTGACTTCACACAATTGAGGAGGTGAAAATACTGTGAAATTACAAATGGCATGAAATTTTTAAATCTAACAACTGAAGGTCTATGAAACGTCAGTCAATCAAGCATTTTTTTTTTTTAAACAATGGCACTTCAAGTTTTGATCTAAAATATTATTGCAACTATAGCCTTTGAATTAATGAAAATGCATATTTTTCAATTAAAGGAAACTTACGAGTGTGGGCCGCTTCTGGTGCTTGGATTTTTCCTTCAATAATGAGGGCCAAGTTTAAGAATAGCCTATGCAAGAGGTTTTATTTTATTTTATT
>NW_015653244.1:0-474 GCF_001515625.1 Sinocyclocheilus rhinocerous | reverse complement strand
TCTGCTACTGTAAATATTTGCTAACACTTTATTTTGATGGTCAACAAAACAGATAAACTGGTCTTTGCAATTTTGATGGTCAACCAACAGATAAACTGACTATAAGTGTCTTTGCAAGTACGTCAACTTATTCTACCATACTAGATTCTACCATTCTTGAGCATACTGATACTCTAATGAGAGTTAGTTGGCATGTAGTTGCAAAGTTGCTTATAGTCGATTGATTAAGGGGACCATCAAAATAAAATGTAACCATATAAAACATTGCATTTTTTTTCAGTTGGAGTATAAAGCTCACATCAATTAAATAACATTAGCTCTACAGGAAACACTCAACATCTAACCACTCACAAGCTGTACTAAGATACTGTGCAGATCTTAATTAAACAAAGTCAAGATATGATACAGTCCATTATTCTGTAAATGAAGTAATATGGTGTTCATTGTGTGTTATAAATAATCATACTCTTAAAC
>NW_015653243.1:0-579 GCF_001515625.1 Sinocyclocheilus rhinocerous | reverse complement strand
TATTGTGACTTTCTGGGCAGACGTGCATCTGGCTTAAGTTGTACTGTCACTGGGTTTGCTGATTTGATCAATCCTACATCTGAGTCATCTTGAGACCATAGTTCAGTTGGTACCTGACGCTCTACTACCTTAAATAGTTCAGTCTCAGTATTGTTTATCAATTCGGATGTTGTAGTCATCTGTGTCAGTTTCTTTTGACTGATAACTACTTCCTGAGGAATTCCCATCAAACTGGTTGCACACAAAATTTTGATGTAATTTTTGTCAGCTGAATAAAAAATCAACGGATGTTCTGTTGGTTCCCATTTGCTTTGTTCTGCCTTTTTCATCATTGGTCCTAAATCTTTTGCTTCCCAATTTTTTCCTACATATAAAGACACATGTGGCACAGAATCTGTTACACTGAACCATTTTTTCACAAATTCACATTCAGGTATACTCAGAGCTGCTCCCTGTTTACCTATTATAATGTGCTGTGAGATTATTTAAATTTTTTGTCCTTCAGTTTCTCCTGCCATTTCTTTTCTGTTTTTATCATCTCTTTCGGGATCATATATCATTGTGCAATGAAATTCTGAT
>NW_015653242.1:0-523 GCF_001515625.1 Sinocyclocheilus rhinocerous | reverse complement strand
CATTTTGCATTTTGTGTGTGCAATTCTTGGATTTGTGTGTAAAGTCTTGGAGGTGCAATTCTTGGATTTGTGTGTAAAGTTTTGAAAAAAAAAGAGGCAAAGTTTAACTGCTTACAATGTGTGTAAGCAGTTGAAAAAAAACCTGTAAGAAAATGTAATAACTAGATTGAAAAGTTTAAAAGAAAAATTGATGCTGGCTTGTCTTATAGTCTTGTTTAAAATAAACAAGACCGTAATGAAACGTAAATGGTTTGGTCAGTTAGATGTTCTAGATGTTTGCTAAAGTGTTGCTAGTTGGTTGCTAGGATATTCTGGGTGGTTGCTAGGCTCCTGCTATGCAGTTGCTGGGGTGTTGCTAGAGTATATGGTTGATAGAGTTTGTTCTGGGTGATTACAGACATTCCCACCTCTGTTAATAACAGAAAATCAAACTTTGTTTTCAAAACTGATCCAGTTTAAGTGCTTTGATGTTATTGTATTCTTTCTAATGTTAGGAAATTCAAAAGTTTTTGTTGCTCTTAAA
>NW_015653241.1:434-531 GCF_001515625.1 Sinocyclocheilus rhinocerous | reverse complement strand
CAAATCAAAATATGAGCTTCTGTTATGAAACAGGACATCGTTTTCATCATTTCATACATGTCCACTGTAGAGGACACCAGGACTTAAAGCATGTTTA
>NW_015653241.1:0-200 GCF_001515625.1 Sinocyclocheilus rhinocerous | reverse complement strand
TTTCATAACATAGTTGAGAATCATCTTTATATAAAGTTTGGTATAACAAATTAAAATTGATTTGTGATTAAAACAGAAATCACACAGTTTTTTGCCTTTTCATGTCTATTCATTTATTTTTTTTAAAAACAAGACTTTTTAAAGTCCCGATGTCCTTTACAGAGGACATGGCATAACATATGAATAAAATATCATTTTTC
>NW_015653240.1:956-1991 GCF_001515625.1 Sinocyclocheilus rhinocerous | reverse complement strand
GCGACCTCCGGAGGGCGCAGCCTTCTAAATGAGACACAGCTTTTGATACTAGTCAAGTTGTCAATCTGAAAACGCTATTACACACGTTATTAGTGTAAAGCATGCAGTTCCTTGCAAATGTGTTCCTGACACAATCTCAAAATCACTGTAATGATAAGTAGTCCAGGTGATATGTGAAAATAATGTTCACTTTTTCATAAAAGCATGAAACTTGGTACACCTGTATAGTTTGCGGCCCTAAACATTTTCAGAAATGGAGCCATCGCAAAAACACCTCGTGGTTGCCATGGCAACCATTTTACTTTCCGCCATAACCAAATTATGCATTTTGTGTCATAGCTCCTAAACCAAACATGATAACACAGAAAAGGTGATGTCTACCCTATGTTTTGATGGTCAATGATTACAATGATACCATATACAGCAACATAAACTGGATTACAATGATACCATATACAGCAACATAAACTGTTCAGGTGAAGAGTTAATGGTGAAATCAGCTATGTGAAGGAAATCACAGTATCTGAGTATCACAGTATCACAGCATTAATAGTACATATTATGGCTATTAATTTTTTCTCTTTGATAATTAACTAATATTTATTTAATAATACATTAAAATATTGTTTTCAAGAATACTATCATACATTTCAGAGATATATAAAAAAAAAATCTCAGGTAAGTGTATTTTTCCTTACCTCTCAGGCAGAGTCAGGTAGGCGGTAGTGTGTTTCCAATACATTCTTGTTCTCTCTCAACAATGCTCTAACATCACACGCAGACGGCAACGCAATCAGGTGAACAGTTAATGGTTAATTCAGTGACTTTATGAGAAGGATTACAATGAAATCTCAGAAGATGCAGAATGAAATTTCAAACATATTTTATGTAAACTTAATTTACAATCACTCTCTGAGGCCAGAGTTGTCTATCAAGTTGTCCACTGGGGGGAAGCCAGAGTCCTGCATGCGGGCGGGTGCATGCAGGTGAATCGCTAATATTTGATGTAATGGGTGGAATAATATTTATGTGTAG
>NW_015653240.1:0-838 GCF_001515625.1 Sinocyclocheilus rhinocerous | reverse complement strand
CTGAGCAATGTAGCCAATCGCGCTGCCACTGATTGACAGCTGTAGTGATTATATTAAAGGGAGCGCTCTTTGCTTGCTTTCTGTATTTAATCTATTCACAATTTGAATAAAACTTTTAATAAATGAGTTTTGTCTACGTCATGTAGGAGATTTAATGCAGGTGCGGTTCGGGTTCAAGTTTTTATGTCAAATGGGTTGGGTATGGAATTAAATTAGTGATGCTGTCAGATAACGTGTCGGGTGTTCTGTTAATTACTGCGATTGTGGGAAGATCATTTCACCAGCCAGGAAAGGTGAACGAAAATGCCTCTCTGTGATGTTACCACGTGGCATCGCTTACTTACAGATCTCAGGCTTCTGGAGGGGATGTAGATTCGTAAGAGTGAGGAGGAAGTAGGAGGGTGTTGAGCCTGTGGCTGTTTTGCACGCAAACATCAATGTTTTGAACTTGATGCGAGCCGCAACAGCTAAAGAGAGATGTGAAGTGGGCTCTTTTGGGCTCATGGAAGACCAATCGTGCCGCTGCATTCTGTATCATTTGTCGAGGTTTGTTTGCCAATGATGGAAGTTCAGCCAGAAGAGCATTGCAATAGTCCAGCCTACAAATGACAAGGGCCTGGGCAAGAAGTTGTGCAGCATGCTCTGTTTGGAAGGGCCTGATCCTCATGATGTTGTGCGATGCAAACCTGCATGATCGAGCTTTCTTTACAATATAGTCCTTGAAGGTCAGCTGGTCACCAAAGAATAGTTCTTGATGAACCTAGCAGGATGATGAAATCATGCTGTAGAGTCTGAGTGGCAGGGAAGACGAGAAGCTCAGTCTTTGCCAGGTTGAGCT
>NW_015653239.1:602-928 GCF_001515625.1 Sinocyclocheilus rhinocerous | reverse complement strand
ACTGCGGTTTCGAACGTACTTCTTTCTTCACATACTCTTTTCTCCAACTATATAGTAGGTAAATAGGCATATTCGAACGCAACTTAAGTATACGTAGGCCTACGTCCGAATCTCGCGAGAATTAGTGCACTCGCTAGAGGTCTGCTACCCGAAGCTATTCATTAAACATTAACCCGAACCCGACCCGAAACCCGAAAGTATTTCGGGACCCGTCGGGCTCGGGTTCGGGTTAATGTTTAATGAATAGCTTCGGGTTCGGGTCGGGCTTGGGTTTATAGCTAAACTAAAACTATATGCAGTAGGCTATGCTGCTTTCATAGACGCAA
>NW_015653239.1:0-169 GCF_001515625.1 Sinocyclocheilus rhinocerous | reverse complement strand
AACTGGTAAGTGTTTTTTCTTTTGCCTTGTGAACTGGCCGAGCCTTAATGATTCTGTTTCTTTACATGTATTTGTTTATTGACCGTTTCATGCAATCGTGAAATACATCTTTTTTTTTTTTTATTGGCTATTCGTTGTGGAAAAAAAAAAAGATTTCGGGTTCGGGCTC
>NW_015653238.1:0-540 GCF_001515625.1 Sinocyclocheilus rhinocerous | reverse complement strand
TGTACAGCCTCTTGAGGGCAGCAGAGGACAGCTTTAACATTTAAATACATTTTTACTTTGATTTGGTCTCAAATATATCTGTGGGATAATTTCAATTTCAATTTCATTCAAGGTTTAATCTGTCACACTTCTCGGGAGGCAAGGAGCCAGGAAACACGGAGATAACTTCAATTCACAGTCTTTAATGATCACATAGATAACGTAACACAGGAATGAACACATGGAATGACATTCGAGGACCGACAAACACTAACTGAAAGGACTAGGGCTTTTAAACACTGGGTGATTGGAAACAAGGACAGACAGCACAGACTCGAACTTTAAACACTGGGTGATTGGAAAAACACAGGTGTACTGAATGACTAATTAACTGGTAAGCGGAACACATGGGGAAGAAACTGGGTCACAGAGCACAACAAACAGTCCAGGGGCGTGACATTACTCCCCCCACCCGGTAGGTGCGTCCTCGCACCGTAGAAACAACATGGGGAGGGAAATGGGTGGGAACTAGGGAGGAGGCTCAGGAGGAGGACGGACACC
>NW_015653237.1:0-1660 GCF_001515625.1 Sinocyclocheilus rhinocerous | reverse complement strand
TTTAGGACATTTAATAGGTTTATATGGGCAACAGCAAGCTTCATACTTCCGTCTACATCAATGCATACAACAGTCACTGACTTTCGAGAACCACCACTTTCTTGGAAATCTGTCTTCTAAATCTGATGCAAGATTCTCTCACCTGCAATGGGCTAAAATGTTCTTGCAGAACTCGAACGCTCTGAACAGAGTCATTCTGCCCCATAGAGGCTATGTGTAAAAACATGGCCATAGGGGATCCATGTGAGTCGGTGGAAAAGAAGCCAGCACCTCTTTAAAATGCTCTCACATAACCATTGAGCCACTAATCTCCTTTACTGGGAAAACAATTGACAACCCACAGTATTTGCTTCCTCCAGCGGGTAACCAGGGTAACCCCTCTGACCTCACAAACACAAAGCAACTTCCCTCCAAGAACATCCATTCTATGGGGACAGTCATTTACGTCTTTTCTGTTTAACATTCGGCCGGCGCGAATGCTCTGGTTTGGCTTTATTCGGACACGACGCTACATTCTTTAAAAGCTACTTATTGATGTTGTGGCTAATTTGGAGGTTTGTTTTTTCTTGCTTTAGCCAGGAAGTGCATCCTAAAGAAACATTTTGATTGCAAACTCGTCTCTGGTCATAAGTTGTATAAAATGTGTGATTATGGTTTCCAAATCTGCCAAAAAACACATTGCTCAATATGATTCTAACACTACTCTGTCGTCAATGAGGGAAAAATCAATGTTAAATGCTATTCATAAAATGCAATTAATGACTTTCAAAAAAGAAGGAAAAAATTATTCCCATATATTTTTTTGTTGATGTCAAAGGCTGTTTGTCCAAAACTATGGCATTTTGGCACAAATTCATCTCTCACGTAGAATCAAGCCAATCGCTCAGATGCTAGAATGGACAGGCTGTGTGCAATCTTACATATTGTTGAGTCTATGAACTTCATTGCAATATTTTTTTAAACACTTTTGTTACTGTGCTCAATCATCACTTGATGTCAATATATAAAATATGGGTTTTGAAGCCTACATTTCCATACACTTAATGAATCCAGTAGACTTTCATTACATAAAACTGGTCCTGCTCTGTATAATGTTAGAAAACAGTCTTGTAATAAAACTAACAGCAACAAATATTTTCTTAAAACAATGCTATATGATTCTGATGACTACATTTCATGAATCCTCCACACTATCATAGAAAGCACAAAACAATAAAATGTGATTTGTGTCTAAATAGTGCATACTTTAAAAGTTTTCCGTTCTCTAAACATGCCATTTTAAACAGAGAAGGAAACTCTCTGGCACAGAAAACAGAATTGCGTGGTGAGATTGTAAAGGAAGATGGTGAATAAAACAACGGAGCATAGAGAATGTGAACAGACCTCTTATTGTGTGGCATGAAAGTTAATTAAACACTGGTGTTGGAGGCGCCCCCAACGCCAAACAGCAGCCCTTTATCACCCTTTCTCTTTCTCTGCATTTCCTTTATGTCGCTTGCTCTCTCAGGCTATCGATGCTACTTCACATACATTCCTTCCTTCCTGGATCATGACACATTGATCTCCATGTCTGTGGTTCAGCCATGTGTGGACATTCTGTAATCCCACCAAATGACCTGATAGCTCCCTGCTTCCGGGAGAACTTGGCACTGCTTCCTTG
>NW_015653236.1:0-512 GCF_001515625.1 Sinocyclocheilus rhinocerous | reverse complement strand
ATTTGTATTATTATAAAATCCATTCATTAAAAACATTCATGAATGCAACCATGTGCACGCGCGCTCTCGCTCCACTGTGGATAAAACACTGGTTTTAGTTTTAGCTTGCAGTTTAGCGATCTCCACTTCAATATTCTATTCTCAGAAAAGTGTAATTCATCAACTGTTCATTTACGATACAGAGAGAGAGAGAGCGAGAGAGAGAGGCTGTGTATGTATGAATTACCACCGTTTTGCCGCGTTTCTCTATTAACAGTGAAGCTGTGGCTTTAATTCCTTTAGAAACAACGATGTTACCAGCTCCTTGTTGAGAAAGATAATGTAGATCTTGAGCGATTAAGCTATTTAGTTGATAAAATTGCGGGGCAGCGCTAAAAAGTTTGTTCCTGAATGTCTGAGTGTGGCCGCAACGTGATCTGTGTGAGTGACTGAGCGTGTGTGTAGAACTCTTCTACTTTTTATTTTTATTTTTTTAATGTAGAGAGTGTGTTAATTTGTGCAATGATAACCTA
>NW_015653235.1:0-1505 GCF_001515625.1 Sinocyclocheilus rhinocerous | reverse complement strand
GCGGAGAGTTGGAACGGCACGAGGGTTTAACATTCAGCCCTCATAGGAGCAGGGACTGATTAATGGAACTCAACTGTGGCATATGCCAAAGTAAAATATGCAGGAGGGCAATAGAGACTGGCGTGAGTGAGTGAGACCGAAAAGAAGAACGAGTCAAACATAACGCATAACAAATCCTCTGGGATGTAGTGAAGTTCACTGGGCAGAATTATTTGACAAAGCTGACATCAGATTGCGCTGGTAGTTTGTGATGCGTGGCTGAGGGTTTCTTTTTAGTGTGAGGCGACTCGTAGTAGAAGAACTCGTCCGCCGTGTAATCAGTTTTCTTTTCTGCTTCTCCTATGAGCTCAAATGTCTTATCCTGCGTAAATGTGATGGCAGTGAATGGAGATTTTCAGTTCAATGGTTTGGGAAAGCACAATTATTCAAAAGCAACATTTTTCCTAGAATTTAGTTTTTCATGCTGGGTGTTTCTTCAGCTGTGAGGGGTTGATTTTTCCCTTCATTTTGATTTTTTTCTTTGTCACTTTGAACATTTGTACCATTAGTGATCCATAAGTAAATCAGAATGTAAAGTTGCGTTGAAACAATTTTGAAGTGTGAAAAGTGGTATAAAACGTAAACCTGGTTATCATGTTTTTGCTAATTTTCAAATTATTTTTACCAATAAAATTTGAAAATAAAAAATTGCCTTTACATTTTTTTAAATTAATCTACACAACAATCTAAACAAAAAAAGTGAAAGAAACGTATACAATTTCAATATTTATTGAGAAAAATAATGTACGCTACCATTCAAAATTTCTGTAGGTTTTTTTTTTAAGTTTTTGAACAGCCTTGTTCACCAAGGCTGCATTTATTTGATGAAAAAAGCAATTAAAACAGTAATATGTGAAATATCATTACAATTTAGAGTAACTATTTTTTATATTAATATATTTAAAATGTATACTCCAGTCTTAATTGTCACATGATCCTTCATAAATCATTATAATATGCTGATTTAATGTTGAAGAAACATTTCTTATTATTATCAATGTTGAAAACAGCTGTCTACTTAATATTTTTGTGATACTTTTTTTCTTCATTTTTTACATCAACGGTGCAAATATTACAAGACTATTTATTTTGTAAAGTGATGCATTAAGTGTACAAATATGATTAATATTGTTTATTTAGTTTACATAAAATGCTAGCTGTGAAATTTGCCTTTTTTATTTTTTTATTTATATTATTTCCACACCTGTTATTTCATATAATGAATGGTGATTTGAGATGATGTGGAAATGACATTTATCTCCTGTGATGTATGTACACTGCTAAACATTGTTACAGTAGTAGACGAAGTTAGTGAAGCGTGTTTTGAAAGAATTAATTTCTAAAAGGCCAGAAGTGGGAACAGAGGCTCAGGGTTACAAGGAACAAACTTATAAATTCTGTGCTTTGCTTTAGTAGAAGTTTACCTTTCCCTCTGAAACTCAATTATATCAAAATAGGTGGAGGGA
>NW_015653234.1:0-2563 GCF_001515625.1 Sinocyclocheilus rhinocerous | reverse complement strand
TGAGAAGTGCCGTAAACTGAATCCCACCTGTCGCAAAAAGTCAGTCACTTCTCTCATAAAATGCCATTTTTTTTTTTTTTTTGGGTGTAAACTCTAAAAATAGTTCAATCCAAAAGTACCATTAGAAGTAGCCGATATGCTTTTTTGGCTAAAGGTTGCAGGCTTGCCTTCTATTGGCTTAGCATTCACAGAGCAAACTGCTTACTTCCGCATTGAAAAATAAGGTGGATACACGCAAGCAGCAGTTTAAGTTTTGTTTGTGCTTTTTAAAGCAGAATAGATTCGGATTGGCTGTCTTTTTATCATTCATCAACTGGAAAATGTTTTCAAAAGTTTTAAAAAGTGATTCCAACTTTATCGTTCCTCTGTGTCGTTATGTGTACACCACAGCTATAATAACGACACAGAGAAACGATAACGATAAAGGACACTGCTATTCTTTTAACGTTTACATTTTAAATCGATATCTTTACCAATATCATTACCGTCCTTGATAGGAATGGGACTTTACAAAACGTATTTTCCCGCCGATGAGCGATACAAATATTGACAGCCAATCAGAGTTCACCAGCCGTTAAATGGCAGACAACAAAATGTAGTGTGCGCTTATAATATATAGAACCTTTCCGTCCATTGCTGTGGATGCTAATATACAGTAGTTATCGTTATAGTTATGGTTTTTGGTGTGAACGGGCTGGTTATACAGTTCTGTTTGGTGACGCTAATGGAGCAGAACTCACACACTTCACCAATAAATCAGAGAAACTCAAACACAATGTCATGTCTGATGACACTCATGATCACTCGTCTGGATTTGTGGGACCATCTGCTCTGAGACAGGAGGGCTTTTCCGAAGAAAATATGAACAGTTTATTGAGGAAACCATCTGTTAGTCTTTATCTGGAACTTAAGAGATGGTTTGTCCAGGATTTATGTGGATTTGTTGTCCTTTTTGTTGTTGCTCAACTGGAAAAATCAATGCCAAATCATGAGTTTGAATCTAGGGAGAACATGATTCAGTTTATGAAATGTATACCTTTGGTCTCACTATGGCTGCATTAATTTGGTCAAAAATACAGTAAAAACTAATATTGGGGAATATTACAATTCAAATGGTTTTATATGTGAATATATATTAAAATGTAATTTATTTCTGTGATCAAAGCTGAATTTTCAGCATCATTACTCCAGTCTTCAGTGTCACATGATCCTTCAGAAATCATTCTAATATGCTGATTTGCTGCTCAACAAACATTTCTGATTATTATCAATGTTGACAAACAGTTGTGCTGCGAACATTTTTGTGGAATTGTTATTTTTCAGGATTTTTTTTTTTTTTGATGAATAGAAAGTTCAAAAGAACAGCATTTATTTGAAATTGAAATCTTTTGTTATAAATGACTTTACTGTCACTTTTGATCAATGTAATGCATCCTTGCTGGATAAAAGTATTCATTTCTTTAAACAGTTGATTACTTTAAAGAAGAAAGTTTATGACAGCAGCTACACATGAATCCTCGGAAACGGGTAAAGTTAGAGGCGGATGGGCCTCCAAAGCCCCGGGTCGCTGAAAAGATTGGAATGTGCAATGTGATTCATGGCTCATGGTTCTTCCATTACAGATTATATTCACGCTCCAAAAAATATTTTGTAGCACAAGAGGTGTGGGACTGGTTATGTGCCAAATGTTAACATTTAAGGTTAAAAATGACAATTACATTGCATGAAAGTGTTAAATGGTACAGTCAGTATTTTTTCAATAAGTTTAATATGTTTGTAATGTATTACAGAAACTCATCCAGAAGGCTGGCCACACACTGACATGTACTGCGTGGTATGAAGACCATGCCCGAGTCATTTCCTCCCATCGGTTTCAATCTGTCAAAGACCACCCTCCCACTCGACCCAGACCAGAGATAGAAGAGCAGCAGCCACAGCGCTTTTCACTCAAGTTCAATCACATGATGTTCTCACTATGAGTGTTCAGATATAAACACAGCGTGTTTTTATGGGCTGAGAGAGTCAAGGAGATGCCAGACAGACTGTTATTCTTCCCTGACAACTAATTCATTTGAACATAAAATAACAGAAGATTTTTTTTGCACATGCAATTCTTTAGAATAGACGTTATGCGTTATCTCAGTCTCAGTCTTATTTTCTCTCACAGATCAAAACGTTCTTGAATTAGAAAAAAAAAATCATGTGAACACAAGAAAACTGGAAGCACTTTACAATAAGGATCCATTTATTGTCATTAGTTAACAACATTAGTTACCATTAACTAAGATGAATGAATGCTGTAGAAGTGTTGTTCATTGTTAGAGATCATTTTTAATGTTTACTAATACATTTTTAAAACCAAAATGCTTCTGTTAACATCAGTTAATGCACTGTTAAGTAATATAAATAAACAACTTGGCTAAGATTAATAAATACTACAAGAATTATACTGCTCGTTAGATTGTTAACGCAAAAAATATCAAATTTAGATATGCATATAAATTGCAATGCTGGGTAGGTTACTTACAAATCGTTACTGATTCCAAATTATATGAGAAAAATT
>NW_015653233.1:0-619 GCF_001515625.1 Sinocyclocheilus rhinocerous | reverse complement strand
TAAAAAGCTTTAGCCTATTTCAAGCACCCACTTTCAAAAACAACCTGTTTAACACGAAATACATTTCTTGTACAGTGATATTCTTTTTTTTTTCCACTATGTAGGTTACGGGCCACAAGAGAAATGTTAAGGGAATAAAAAAAACAGTTAGCTATATACCATTATCAGCATTGAAGTAGATAAACAGTTAGCTATATACCGTTATCAGCATATGTTGAAGTAGATTTGTCTCGTCGCCTCTGAGAGAATATGCGGCATCAGATACCGAAAGCTCCGTCATTACTCAGTCACTCTGTTTTTAGTTTCACTTTCTGTATAGTGAATTGACTAAGATTAAGACATTTACAGGCATAACTCTTGATTAAAGTTTGCACGTTGCTTGTGTGTGATATCAATTGGCTTGCCTTCATGGTTTAAAACAGAAATATTTTCAACATTGCGACGTAACCAATTCCCCCCCGTACCGAACCGAACCGTGACACCACTGTGTCGTATTGAACCGAACCGTGAATTTTGTGAACCGTTACAACCCTAATATATATATATGTATGTATATGTGTGTGTATAACTGCCGCCTCATTTTAAAACACCACCGCACGCCACTGATATATATATATAT
>NW_015653232.1:0-994 GCF_001515625.1 Sinocyclocheilus rhinocerous | reverse complement strand
GAGTAGTAATACAATTAATTCTACAGAAGCTAGGGCCACCTAGTGTCTGGGAGAGTCATTACACGGTATAAGTGTCTGTGCCAGCTAATGGTTGGGGGAGTCATTACAAGCTGGATACAGCTAAACAGCTAATGGTTGGGGGAGTCATTACAAGCTGGAGCCTTACAGCTAAATGCTTGCTAAAGACATAACGGATTGTAATGTTGGTGCAAAAAATGTTTTATTGCCTCAACACTCACATTAGTATACTACTCTTCAGTATATCATTAAATAGGATATTCCATAAATCATAAATAAACAGGGGAAATCAAATCATTTTTTAAAAGAAAATACTTGTTAATTTATCAAAGCAATATAACATAAACAGATTGTACCGTGTTCCCTTATGATAATCAAATTGGCCCCTGTACACTGTTGACCCTTTAACCAACCCTTAAACCTACCCATCCCACCAAACCTGTCCTTAACCTTACCCGTATCACACCTCAATAGCAGCAAAAGTGTCGTGCATTAACACAAGCTTTTAATCATTTTATAACATCAGTTAAAGGGGTCATATGATGTTGCTAAAAATAACATTATTTTGTGTATTTGGTGTAATGAAATGTGTTTATGCGGTTTAAGGTTAAAAAAACATTATTTTCCACATACTGTACATTATTGTTTCTCCTCTATGCCCCGCCTTTCTGAAACGCGTCGATTTTTACAAAGCTCATCGTTCTGAAAAGCGAGGTGTGCTGTGATTGGCCAGCTATCCAGTGCGTTGTGATTGGCCGAATACCTCAAGTGTGTGACGGAAATGTTACACCCCTCACCATACTGTGATGCCATGTCCCGGCCGGAGCGATGAGACAAAAACATTAAAACCCATTATAAACGAGGCATTTGTTGCATCCAGTGGGGACATAATTGCTAATTATGATGACTTATACTGTCTTTTTACACGTTCCGTTGCATCGCGCCACGCAAACATAAAACCATGTCTGCATTTGTG
>NW_015653231.1:0-541 GCF_001515625.1 Sinocyclocheilus rhinocerous | reverse complement strand
CTTAGTACATATTGCTCTTTTGTTGGTTTGCTTACTTCTGTTGTCATCTATTGTAAATCTCTTTGGATAAAAGTGTTTGCTGAATCAATGATTAAATGTAGCCTAAATTTAATAGATTTAAAGTTTATGGTGTTTCATAATTAAAATTATTATTGATGAAACCTTGTTGATAGAGAGCAATAAACCTACATTGCAAACAGGAATAGGGGAAACAGCTGCGCGTATGAAAATATTATCAATTATGAAATATCTGAAATTACATTTTAACTGTGGGAAAAGACTGGCCACACATATGTGGCCCACAGTTCTATATTTTACATGTGGGCCAAATAATACATTTAACAACTGGCCCATATCTTGTTTGCCACCTTAAAGACGGTTCCATCTCCACCATAACCGGGCCATGTTCGGTTCACATGCCTTATGCCAGTGCCGACTGAATGCCAGCTGAGCCGGCTTCATGCCAAATCAGGGCCAGAAGTCTTTGCTACCTGGGTCCTTACAGACCTCTTAACCTCTGGTCTTCACAGAACATGTCCTT
>NW_015653230.1:702-928 GCF_001515625.1 Sinocyclocheilus rhinocerous | reverse complement strand
ATAGAGTGTAACGCAGACGCAGCCTGGCCCGCCGAGATGTAAGCATGACCAGTGAGGGTTGAAGTCGTTCGGCAGGGCTTTGAGGGATGAGCGGCCTTTGCCTTCCATCGGATGGCAGCGGGGGGGCAGGGGTGTGCAGCCACCACTTCGTCCAGAGGAGGCAGCTTATCGTAGCCCTTCTGTGCAGCGCCGTTGACCGTAGTGAGGGCGGGAGAGATAGAGGAGC
>NW_015653230.1:0-395 GCF_001515625.1 Sinocyclocheilus rhinocerous | reverse complement strand
GACGGCAAGGGGGCGGGGTCAGCAATGGAGCCCGACCAATCCTCAGCATCCGAGGCCGCTAGGGACATACTGTCATCAAGCGGCTCGTCATCCGATCCCCCAAACGAAACCAGGTCACTCGCGATGGCAGAGGGGCTCTGGTGTGGATAGGAGAACGAGACGGGGGAAACCTCTCTTTGTGGAGAGAGTGAGGTACACGGGCCTTGAGCCGACGTAAGCTCACTCATATCCGAGCGCTGTGATCCTCTACCCCGCTGTTTTTTCCTCACAGGTTCCTGGGAGGAAGGAAACGGGGGGCGCGAGGGGCGGGGTCACTCTCTGAAAAGAAAGCTATCCACGAGCGCAAAGAGGCTCTCGCAGTGGGAGCATGACGTCTCAGTGAGCGCGGCTTCTGC
>NW_015653229.1:2034-2695 GCF_001515625.1 Sinocyclocheilus rhinocerous | reverse complement strand
TTGACCCTTGACTTTTTAACATTATTATTTCTCTGGTTGCTGTAACTGTGTTTATGAAGCACATTGGTTAAAGTAAGAAAACTGAGAGAAAATGGGTTTAGATTTTATTGGCTGTGTTTTTGATAATGATGTAGTTGTCATGTTGTAGCCAGGTTCACTGAAGTCACCGGTGGTAATGTGTAATAGAGTTTGTTATTTATCACGACTGCATTTTAATTAATATGAAGTCTGGGTGCACCAATCATAACTCATCCATGGCTCCCAGCATGCATTGCGACATGAATAAATTATGCAGCTGCATTGTCTTAGTATTTTCTTTTATTTTTACTATTTGCTTTTATTTTTTGTTGTGACTTTTTACTGCCTTGTTTTGTGACATTCAAAAATCACATAAACATTATCACAATATTTTGTCACCAGAATCACATGCTGATTCTTAATGTCTATGAGTGCCAGAATTAAAACCTCTATATGAACCACATTTATAAAAGTCATTTATAAAAATAAAGTCTAACTGGTTAGTAATGTGTGAAGCTGGTGATGCTGTTTGTGGAGATGTTCAATCATCTTCTGCTGAGATCTTGAGAGATTTAATGTCTTTATTTATTTCAGTTGATTTCATCTAAGGCTGTGGCTGAAGTCAGTTGTAGTTCTTGTGTTT
>NW_015653229.1:0-2002 GCF_001515625.1 Sinocyclocheilus rhinocerous | reverse complement strand
TAAATAACCATATCTGCACACTTATAACATATCTGTACATTTATCTAAACAATCTAATTTTTTTCTATTTCTGTATATAGTACATTTAATTTCTGTTTTTTTTTTCTTATATTAGTGTTATATTGCATCCCTACTGTGTTATTCATATGTACGTCTGCACTATGTTTGTACTTTCTTCTGCACTGGAAGCTCCTGTCGTCAAGTCAAATTCCTTGTGTGTGTAAACATACTTGGTAATAAAGCTCTTCTGATTCTGATTCATGCTTGAGTCGCTGTCTGTTCATGAGGTGCTGAAATGTCAATCACTTATCAATGAAATTAGTAGTTTATTTTCCTAAATATTGAAGAAAATCATCATAATCAATTAATAATCAATCAACTATTTTGGATTCGGTAAAAGCACATTTATTTTAAATTATTGTGTTCGAGTCAGAGCATTCGTCAAAACTCAAAACTTCGAATCCAACTTTTGGGCCCCAATCCGACGAGCAACAGCTTCATTCTGACGTCGTATTTGGATATTTGCTATTATTTATTACATTAAAATGACAGTAACCTGACAAATTTCAATAGACTGAATGGAAACATGTTTTTGCCTAGAAAGAGTTGCTAAAAGAAATTTGGGCATATAAAAAATTACATATTCCAAGATGAAGTGCATGTACATTATAATTACACTTAATCATTAGCAGACGGTCTTCTCCAAAGCCATTTACAAATGAACATGAAACATTACATGAGGCTATCTTTAAATTTTAATTTGCATTTGTATTCTACAGTAGAGATACACAGAACTGACCTCTCAGTTTACTTCCAATGACTGTATCTACTGTATGTCAAATACTTTCATGAGCAAAACCTGTGCCATGCAGTGCCAGACAATCCTTTACACTTGATGAATTTCCTCCTGGTAAAAATGATAGAGAAAACAATATTAAAGATTAAAGCTTTGAATAGTAAAAGCACTGAATACAAAAATCACTTTATTAAATACCAGAGCTCCATCCTTGCTTGAAAGGTCCACATATTCTCTTGTATTTCTTGAAGCTGATTGTGTATTTTAAGGATTTCTGAACATCCAGCACAGGAACACAAAAGTGGGATGCAGGGAAGGGAAAGGAGTAGAAGTGTTGTGAAAGAAAAGCAAAATGGTTAATGCTATTCAAACATATCAGATTGACTAAATCTAAATTGCAATTAGCATAGTTACAGATGATCATGCCAGGGAAGATGTGATTTTTGATCTCTTGAACTTCTTGACGAAGATGGATTTCATCTACATTATCAATATCTGCCTTCCTTTGTTCGTGGATAGCTGACATAACTGCCACTTCTTGACTGTCTTGCTCCAACTTTGGTTTTAAATGATAAAAACTGCTGGAACAACACACTGAGATGCAAAAAAATGACATTTGAAATTCATGTGTAGTTTTATTTGTTCTCTTGGATATTTCCTGGTAAATACGATTGCCAGAAAAACAAAAAACAAAATGCAGTGCACACAGAGGCGATGAGGTCAATAAAGATATATATAGTGTACGATTGACAGGGAAAACAGCCATATGGGGAAAGTGCATTAAGCTGTGACATGAAGAAATTCTTAATTAGGATTTAGCCACCTGGGGGAGCTGTACCATAGGCCATTTTAATTTAACATTTCTCCGCAATGGTATTTTTTTAATAATTATGCAGCATGAATCTGTCTGATGATCGTCACCATTGTTGAGGTTCATAGCTGATTCTTGATGTCTGCGTGTCTAAACAGTACAGATGATCTATACTGGTGTGCAAAGTGTTTTTAAAGTGTCTCATATTGGGTTTTTTTAAAAGTGCAGTTGTGATCAATAACATTAACTAAACTATGCATCACCACTGATGGTGTCAGTGAATCAGGCTACACATGCCAACTACATCATTATCAAAAAATGGCTAATACGATCTGCTTACATTTTGTCTAGGTTTTTCTTGCCATAACAAATGTGTTTCATAAACACAGTTACAG
>NW_015653228.1:397-577 GCF_001515625.1 Sinocyclocheilus rhinocerous | reverse complement strand
TTTTAAATCTGTATTTAACCTCAAAAAGATCTCAAAGTAAAAAGAACTGCTAAAGTCCGATTTTTAGGTGGTTGTGCTTTACAATTAAATTAGTTTAGGCCTAATCTTAATTCAAGTGAAGAAAGGTTCTGAAAGTCTGACAGTAATCAGTGTTGAGTACCACTGTAACGTTAACCCTGC
>NW_015653228.1:0-303 GCF_001515625.1 Sinocyclocheilus rhinocerous | reverse complement strand
TAATCAAAAAGTAATCAAGTGAAATCAGTTACATTACTTTAATAAAGTAACTGAAACAGTTACATTACATATTACATTTTAAATAGGGTAACTTGTAATCTGTAACCTATTACATTTCCAAAGTAACCTTCCCAACACTGGACCTGACACCTTGCAACTCCGACAAAGAGAGTTGACAAAATTAAACTAAAATATAAACCCATATTGGATTTTATAGGGTATCATTCCTTAAAACAAAATCCCTTTTTTAACTGTGAGAATAGAATGCAAAATGCAAAAGAATGCAAAATGTTTTGCAGATTT
>NW_015653227.1:0-507 GCF_001515625.1 Sinocyclocheilus rhinocerous | reverse complement strand
ATTAAGCTTATGAGAAATTTGAATCAAGGATTGAATTTGGAATAAATGATGACGCTATCCCTTTAACAGTAGTAATTTATAATTTTTGAAAAAGAAGCAGAATAAGACAAATACGAAAGAGATACAAATTCTCATTTTTCAGATACAGTAGGTTTACTTAACATATTTGTTTAACATCTTTTGTTGGTTAACATTAATGACACAGATATGTATTTAATTAGAAATGCTGTCCATTTAAGACGGAAGGTATGCTTGTAACACTTGACACACGTTCAGTTTTCACCCACCTGTTTACGTTCACTTAAGCCATAACAGACTGTATTTACATGAGATACTCTACATGATAGACATTTGGACTGCTGTGTGTGTATTTGAGCACTGAGAACTGATCGCGCGCTGCATATGAGAACTGAAGAAGTGGAGCGAGAAAGAGCACTCGAGAGAGAAAGTTCACCACCGTGAACTTCTATCAGCGCGATTCCGCCTATCCCGCCTTCACTAACTTTA
>NW_015653226.1:0-998 GCF_001515625.1 Sinocyclocheilus rhinocerous | reverse complement strand
TTAATCGCGATTAATTTCAGAAAAATGTGCGATTAATTAGTAAAACAAAAAGAATCGATTGACAGCACTAATTTTAACAAAACAAATGTGGTTCGTTGTTGTTGTTG
The DNA here is from genome assembly GCF_001515625.1 of Sinocyclocheilus rhinocerous. Taxonomy (NCBI): domain Eukaryota; kingdom Metazoa; phylum Chordata; class Actinopteri; order Cypriniformes; family Cyprinidae; genus Sinocyclocheilus; species Sinocyclocheilus rhinocerous. The sequence goes on along the minus strand of NW_015653226.1, from coordinate 891 downwards.
TTTGCCCTGACAGTAGGGCTGGGCAACAAAACAACATCGATATTTATTAAAATAAATAAATAAATGTACAAAAACAAGTTGAATAAATTCCTTTGCATGCATGTATATACATGTGCCTTTTGTTGTTGGGGCAGTGTTTAAAGCAACATCCTAATCCAGAACAGCATTTCATTCTTTCTGTACCAAGATGTTACTTTCAAGTTCAGTACTTTCATAATTAAGCATCTTTCTGATAATTAATTTCCTTGTTTGCTAAAATAATAATAATAATAATGAAATTTTGCTAACAAATGCTTTCTATTTTCTATGTTATTTTGGTATATTTTATATACTATTATAGTATTTATTAATATTTTGAATTAGCTTATTTTTATATTTTCAGTTTTCGTTTTACTTTACGTTTACATTTTAGTAATTTTGTTATGTGCTTTAGTCATTTTATTAGTTTCTTTTAAAATATATTTACTTTTATTTGTTATTTCTTTCAGTAATTCTAGTACTTCAACTTATTTCAGTTAGTTTTCAAGGCACCAGTTCTAATTTTCACTTTTTACGTTTAAGTTTTTCATCAAGTTTTATTTTATTTTATTTTATTTCAGTTACCAAAAATGACTTTTAACAGTTCTCCAGAGCTGCACTTGATGAGCATTTTACCGTTTCATTTATTTGCTAATTTCATTTATTAATTTATTTAAAGCAATCGTAAAATATACTGACACACAAAAGTCTTTGCAACAAACCACCAAAATAAAAGTTTGGTTTAACTTGATGAAATTATTACGGAAATATATTACTATTGTATAGTACTTTATTTTGACAAAAAAAATTGTTAAGTATAAAATGTTAAAAATGTTTTGTTGTAAATGAATTACTACATTTTCATTTGATTAC
>NW_015653225.1:219-880 GCF_001515625.1 Sinocyclocheilus rhinocerous | reverse complement strand
CGTGGACAGCCCTTTTTTGAGGTAAATATGAATATTGATGAGTTGAAATGTATATGAACTTGTCAGACTGTGTTTACCGAGTGTAGCACTGTACGTTTTGCATAATAAAAAGATAAGAAACTTAAATGATGACTTGTTAATGCATTGTCCACGGAAAGCCTGTGGAGGCACCGTCAAATAAGTTACGGGTGGGCAAGTGACAAGTGACAGCTGTAACTTATTTGACGGGGCCTCCACAGGCTTTCCGTGGACAGTGCATTTTTATGCAAATTAAGCCATTTCATGGGTCGGCATGCAGTGGTGAAAGTCACCAAAATCCAACTCCAATTCCCAACATCAGCAAGTGACAGCTGTAACTTACATGACTGGACCTACATAGGCTTTCCGTGGAAAGCCATTTTTTGAGGTAAATATGAATATTGATGAGTTGTAATGTATATGAACTTTTCAGACGGTGTTACCCGAGTGTAGCACTGTACGTTTTGCATAATAAAATGATAATAAACGTTAATTATGACTTGTTAAAGCATTGTGCACGGAAAGCCTGTGGAGGCCCCGTCAAATAAGTTACGGGTGGGCAAGTGACAAGTGACAGCTGTAACTTATTTGACGGGGCCTCCACAGGCTTTCCATGGACAGTGCATTTTTATGCAAATTAAGT
>NW_015653225.1:0-149 GCF_001515625.1 Sinocyclocheilus rhinocerous | reverse complement strand
GGTGAAAGTCACCAAAATCCAACTCCAATTCCCAACATCAGCAAGTGACACCTGTAACTTACATGACGGGACCTACATAGGCTTTCCGTGGACAGCCATCTTTTGAGGTAAATATGAATATTGATGAGTTATAATGTATATGAACTTGT
>NW_015653224.1:0-578 GCF_001515625.1 Sinocyclocheilus rhinocerous | reverse complement strand
GTCACCATATTCTAATTTGTTGAGATAGTGAATTGGTGGGTTTTATATATACACACATATACATACATACAGTGTGTATATATTATCAGTGTTGGGGGTAACGTGTGTATGTGTAAAAACAAACATAAAACATTATTTATATGAGAGCGAGCTCACCTTTCACCTCCACCACAAGGAGACAGACAAGAACAATAAAAGCCGTTTTCATTTTGTTTTGATCTTGTATAATCTCTTAAGTGTCTGGACCGATGATATTATGAACAGTGTTGGGGGTAACGCATTACAAGTAACGCGAGTTACGTAATCGATTACTTTTTCTTTTTTCAAGTAACTAGTAAAGTAACGCATTACTTTTTAATTTACAAGAGAATATCTGAGTTACTTTTTCAAATAATTTTTTTTTCAATTTATTGATTGACAGCTCTGGTGTCCCCATTTTGAGAGAAATCAGAAGATGTTACTGTAGTTCTAAAATAAATATGAATATGCATTAATTCATCTAAAAAAAACAACACAGGTTCAGTATTCCTCAGAATGAATAAAAATAATGCAACTCAGAATATAACGCAAACCTGCAA
>NW_015653223.1:0-1542 GCF_001515625.1 Sinocyclocheilus rhinocerous | reverse complement strand
GTCTTTTAAGTCATGGCTCTCGCAGAAAATCTTCAAGCATTACTAGAGTCATACAAGCTGTGTGTCAGTTGTAAAAAGTGCTGTAAAAAACACAATGAGATTTCATATCCCTATAAGAAGATCATCCATAACTGCTCAGAAGACATTTTACTGATCAAGCGGAAAGGTGACAATTCATTGTGGAGGCCTGTTGCCCCCCTGCCAGGCTTTCCCAGACCTACCAAATATGTTGTTTGCAGGTACTTCACTGAAGAAAGTGGATGCACACAGCATGAAGGTAGATGTACCTATGCTAGGAGCTCAGAAGAAGCAGCGCTGTGGAACGTCATGAAGGATGAAAACCTGACAATTCCTAAGCTTGTGAAAATGATAAAACAAAACCAAAGGACACTACAAGGAGGACAGTTCGACTGCACATTCTGCCACATCCACTTCCCGACAGATGAGGAACTGATGAACCACTGTTTCACTGTGAATCACAGGAGACTCATCTTTGAAGATACAGGTACCTCTCAGACTTGGAAGTACAGAGATCCACCACCAACATACAAGGACCTGAAATTGTGTGAAAGGTATTTATATGAAATGTGACATGCCATTAGATGTTTGCTTGTATCCAAGCAAGTTTAAGCTACCTATAAAACATTCTCCCATAGTCCCCTGATATGCGAGTATGGTGATGATTGCCCAGAGGCGCACAGTCAAGAGGAACTTCGTGAATGGCAAAAGAGAATCAAGGCTTCAAGAAAAAGAGAGATGCAGCTCGTGAATGGCAAAAGAGAATCAAGGCTTCAAGAAAAAGAGCCAGAGATGCAGCCGAGATGGGTCTACTGTCCTATCAGGACAATCTTTTGGAGGAATACAGACACAGCAACGACAAGAAAATGATTGTAAGTGGGCCGTTCAGTAATGAACAATGTATAATGTCATGTTATGACATGTTGACAGGTGTATCTCTGACCTCTCTTTGACACTTTTGCATTGCTACTGTACTTGCATTTAATTTGAACCTTGTGTTATATATGCTAACAAATACATTTTATTGACCCATGCTATTTTTTATTATATTTTTACAACCAAAGCTTTAAAATTGTAAATTTTGAAAATTGCTTTTTACAATATCATAAACAGTGATTGAATCAATATTCCTGCAGGTCAGCGACACCCTTCCTGATGTTTCTATCAGCTGTGACCCAGATATAGACAGTGTGTATGTACGGAAAAAGGGAATACCGTGTACATGGAATTTTACCATTAAATCCAAGGTCTGTACATTAACATGTATAACGTTTGTCTTTAAATTCCAAATTAATGGGTAAAAAAAGATTGTCATTGTTACATTTGACCAGGTTTGTTACAATAGAGTAATACCAGTTACTAATGATTGATAGTACTACATTTGCTCTTAATGTAAGAATTATGGGGTTCAGCTCATAATTTTGATAACGAACCTTAAGGAAGTCCTTATCCTTAAGTCCACAAGTAAGATAAGAAAAAAATTACTCAAAGCATCTTTTCAGAATTTAACAAGCTCTTGTCAAA
>NW_015653222.1:405-521 GCF_001515625.1 Sinocyclocheilus rhinocerous | reverse complement strand
TTATTATTTATTATGTAGCCTACTTCACTCGCATTCCAATATCCATGTAAAACTAAATGTTTTTCATAACATCACGGCGGTACGGTGATAACACTTAACGGCACAGATTTTACTAC
>NW_015653222.1:0-356 GCF_001515625.1 Sinocyclocheilus rhinocerous | reverse complement strand
GCGCGGCGTTTTTTTGCCCCATATGTTTGACTGATTGTATTTTATTATGATAATGAACAGGCTGCATTGTCAAGGTAGCAATGCTTAACTGTGTGCGCGCATGCGGCGCCGGTGCAATCACTTGAAATTTTTTCTTCTAACAGTGAAAGAAACTACTCTTTTTAGTCCTAAAGATAATCGGAATTGCAAAAGGTTTGCCTTTATTTGTGTACATTCACAATAAAAACAAATCTTTGTGCTTTTGTAAAATAAGCCTAAAGAAAAATAGGCTGCCGCTTTCTGCCGTCTGTTTGCTTTCGTGCTGCACAAATATTAACCGAAACTCTGCATACTAGGCTACTTGTTGCACAGTTTTT
>NW_015653221.1:0-764 GCF_001515625.1 Sinocyclocheilus rhinocerous | reverse complement strand
AACAAAACATAGCTAGTTGTTAAAACAATAATAATAATACTAAAATCAAACTCTTACCTTCTTACTCTATTCGCAGTCATCATCTTGCAGAAATGACTAACACAAGGAAGTATGTCTTTCAAAGGTTTCAGCTGCACTGTTTCAACTCCGCCCTCCTTTATTTGCGCGCATTCAGTGATAACATATGGACGCTTTTATATTTTTTGAACAGTGCTGATTTACAAATTTCAAAATGTGTTTAATTGCAGAAAAATATGGCAAATTTGATTAATTTTATTGGCTTGTATGTCCAAGAATTATTATTTTTAGCTGTTTTAAAGAATCAACTTTATTTCAGATAAATAGTAAAAATAAAAGCTTTCTGTATAGTATTTAAAGAGTTAAGAACATTTATATATACATAAAAAAAAAAACATTCGGTAACACTTTCTATGAAGCCCATATGTATAATACATTATAAGGGTATTCGTAAGGCATTATAATGAATGAATAATGCATTATAAACATTATAAGGGTATTCTTAAGGCATTATAAGGAATGAATAATGCATTATAAAATACCTTATAATATGTTATATCATCTTATAAATAATCATAACAACAATTATAATACATTATAATGCTTACGCATTTGTGGTTATAAGTTTTAAGATTATGATTATTTATAACACACAATGAATTTTTACTTTTATAATGTAATGTAATTATAATTTTATAATGTATATATCTTGACATTGTTTATTTAAGATCTGCACAGTATCTTAC
>NW_015653220.1:429-541 GCF_001515625.1 Sinocyclocheilus rhinocerous | reverse complement strand
TTGCAATGCTGAAAAAGCATTTTCAGTGACAATGTTTGGATTTGAGATCAAAATAATAAATGTTGTGTTTGTGGTAAACAGCCACGGATCAGTAGCGGACTCCTGTGTGAAA
>NW_015653220.1:0-281 GCF_001515625.1 Sinocyclocheilus rhinocerous | reverse complement strand
CTATAAATAGTTATAAATGATAAAAAGAAGGCTTTAAAAAGATCGGTATCAGTGATCGGTATCGGCAGATACTGCTACATCTCTAAATACATACAGATACAGCTCTAAAATGTGTTATTTTTAAATGACTGGGTAAAAATTAAAAACTTTTTTCCGCTGAACACAATATATTTTGTTTTTTGAGCAACATACAGACTCTTAGGAACAGTAGAATTTGTTTATTTATTTATTTTTGATCCTAAAAAGAAGAAAAATAAAGACTGACATCTTTATTTAACCTA
>NW_015653219.1:0-900 GCF_001515625.1 Sinocyclocheilus rhinocerous | reverse complement strand
TCTTCATCTTTCTCTCTTTCTGTGACTGATAACACTGTTTTTTTTTCTCTCCATGTGATGTGTTGGAAAAGTACTGGGTAATTTCTGGGACAAAATGTATTCAGTCTTTTATTGGATACATTGAAATAAAAAAATAAAACAGTGGCCTCAGTGTTGATGGTACAGGGACTTTATAATCCTCTCTTTCAGGTCTTTTTGAAACAAGGTGTCTTTAGAAATCTCCATCACAAAATTTTTGAGAATTCACAGCTTAGATGTCATACTCAATATAATGAAATACTCTATGTATAAAAACATTATGTATAAAAACATAAAAGCATCTACATGCACTACCGTTCAAAGGTTTGGGGTGTAAGTATTTATTTATTTTTTAAGAAATTAATACTTTAATTCAGGAAGGACACCTTAAATACATAAAAAAGTGACAGAAAAGACATTTGTAATGTTACAAAAATGTTCTGTTTTATATAAATTCTGGACTGAAACTATTGATTATTAAAACTGATTTTTTTCTATTTATCAAAGAGTCCTGAAAATCACAGTTTCCACAAAAATATTAATCAGTCATGCACTCATGGCCAACTAAACAGACAAGGCTTTATTAATCAGTCATGCACTCATGGCCAACTAAACAGACAAGACTTTGGATTATATTGTGATAATATTTAATAAATTAATTACCTAACACAATAATTTTTGCACCCACACCTAAAAGGCAAGCCACAGCACAACTTGCACACAAAGTATGAGGCAAAAACAAATGTCTAGTTTTAACTTTGTACAACGTTTACCATGAATTTGGCCCTTATGGTCCTCTGTCAGGTTCCTTTCTATATAAGTAGGTTCTGTGTGTTCTCACCCATCATGTCTGGACTGCCCTGCTGTTTTAAGTGGACACGC
>NW_015653218.1:0-487 GCF_001515625.1 Sinocyclocheilus rhinocerous | reverse complement strand
CCTCCTAAACTATACCCATGTGCATTCTATTCCAGGAAATTAAGCGCAGCAGAGAGGAATTATGACGTCGGAGATAAGGAACTCTTAGCCATGAAAGCAGCTTTTGAAGAGTGGCGTCACTGGTTAGAGGGGTCTACACATCCATTCACAGTGTTTACAGATCATAAGAACCTGGAATACCTGAATCTATGGCAGTGTTTCCCAACCGGGGTGCCGCGTCTGTCGAGAGCAGGGGTGCCGTGTAAAAAATATTTTTTAAATATTTTTAAATAGCTAAAATTTTCAAAAAAGCATCTATTATATAATATCCATTTCTGATGTCGCCAATAATTAGAGATGCACCAAAATTTCGGCTGCCGAAAATTAGTTCACCGCTCAGGTTTCACTTTCACGTGGTGTGGTGCTCTGCGTATTATCCCGCTCCATGCGTGTGCGCTCCGCTCACCGTTCATGCTCATCGGAACAGCAAAGTCCACTCAAAAATTGA
>NW_015653217.1:0-505 GCF_001515625.1 Sinocyclocheilus rhinocerous | reverse complement strand
TTCAAACGCTTCACACTGGATCTCACAGCGCTGCTTAATGCTCACCTGACCGAGTAAATGCATCTGCTCTAGTGAGCTCATGCCGCGTGGCAGTTTGAACTTTGATCCACGCGGATAAAAGGTCCTTGTGGCGCGATTCAAATGAGTCGCGTTGTTTCATTCCACTTTTGGCGCATAAACATTATATCGAACATTTATAGAACTCTTTATATAGTTTTATCAGGGAAAATTATATCGCGATAATTATCATTATCGAATTATCGCCCAGCCCTATCTATAGGTGAAAGATCTGGACTGCAGACAGGCCAGTTCAGCACCCGGACTCTTCTACTATGAAGCCATGCTGTTGTAATAGCTGCAGTATGTTGTTTTTGCGTTGTCCTGCTGAAATACACAAGGCCTTCCCTGAAATAGACATCATCTGCAGGGGAGCATATGTTGCTCTAAAACCTTTATATATCTTTCAGCATTCATAGTGCCTTCCAAAACATGCAAGCTGCCCATA
>NW_015653216.1:0-1438 GCF_001515625.1 Sinocyclocheilus rhinocerous | reverse complement strand
GCTGTTTCTCTCTCTGTGACGGGTGAGTTGAATATCACTGTCCTCCTAAACTCACTTTACTACATGTTATGGTCAATATGAATGTCACACTTTCTTTTGAGCATTTAATCCGTTTAATCTCACTATTAATTTGTAGTAACCTAAATCTCATGACACAGAGACAAATGATGAAATGCAGAAACAAAACACAAGAGCTACTGGTAAAAAAAGCTGGTTATGGGTGCTAGATCTGATATGACAATGTTAGTGTATTATTTTTTTTTTTTCACTGTCAGACTTCACAAGCTTTAACTTGTACACAGAACAACTCGGAAGCACTGTTTTTTTTTTCACTGTCAGCCTTCACAAGCTTTAACTTGTACACAGAACAACTCACAGGGAAGCACTGCTGCAGTGAAATAATTCTCACTGCCAGAACATTATACGTGACCAGAAACAGACGTTATAACTCATTGTAAGGAGGGTGTTTCAGAGTAGAGGGAGAGAATAGTATTATTTATTAACAACACATAATCAAAAGTAGATCCAGACAACAAAGACGAAGGCAAAAACAGAATAAAGCCAGACAAAGGGTACACTCTAAAAAATGCTGGGTTGTTTCAACCCAATTTTGGGTCAAATATGGACTAACCCAACTGTTGGGTTAAAAAGTTAATTTAAAAATGTAACCAAAATTTAACCCAACAGTTGGGTTAGTCCATATTTGACCCAAAATTGGGTTGAAACAACCCAGCATTTTTAGAGTGTAAAGAAGTCAAGACTGCACTGAAAACAACACAGACAAGACATCCATAAAGGACACCAGACAAAGAACAAGGCAAAAGACTGGAGTTTAAATACACTGCGTAACAAGAGGCTGATTAATCCTCATCGAAACAGACGAAAGTAACTGTGGTAACAAACAAGGCACATAGCAAACAGGAACTAGACACAGGAAATGAAGAGAGGCAAGGAACCAAATATACTTTAAAACAAAATTCCTTAAACACAAAACAGAGGAACACAAGACAGCAATATAACACTCCGTCACTGAAAGTTCAGACTGTCCAGGTGTTTCACAGCAGATCATCTTTAGTGAGTATGATACAGAGAAAAATAAAGCTGTAAAAAAAGTGGAACATTTCTCAGTGATTATTAATCATTATGGCAGTTACACTCAAAGTTTTTTTTTTTAGTTATTTTATTTTTTAATCATATGTTATGCATTCATGTAAGCCAAAAAAAAAAAAAAAAAGCTAAGAAACAGCTTAACGATTCATTCCTTTACTAGTGGATTTAAAGTTATCAGTGTAATTAATTATATAAATAAATACATACATACATACATAAATACACACATGAGACCATCACTCCTCACATCTCTCCTCATTAACATCACTGTTACACAAATACAGGAACTCAGATGATCAGATCATGTTTCTGACTAGTTCCCTGAAAG
>NW_015653215.1:0-3002 GCF_001515625.1 Sinocyclocheilus rhinocerous | reverse complement strand
TATAAACACCCTCTAATTAATGTCATTAACACATAATAGAGCACCAGTCAACATCCAAATCCTTTACTTGAGAATAGCAATCGACAAGAATTGCTTATAATGCAGCACTTTTCCAGGTCAGACAATAGAAGCAATCAAACCAACAAGAGCAATGATATGTAAAAATATGTAAATAATATGTAATATGATAACACACCTCAGGACAAGTACACAGATAGGCAGGATTGCTAGTAATAATAACAACACAAATAATAGCAGTAGATGTAATGGTCACATGGAGAAGGTTACAGGTTTAGCGTGATTAGTCCGTGCAGATGATATTTCCGATAATAAATATAGCCAGAGCTTAGCAGAAAGATCATGAGGGGGTTTCCATCGTTTAACTAATAGTTTCTTAGCTGCAGTCATAGCAAAAATTATGTTCCTTCTCACTTACAGAAAATTGAGAATTATCATTCAACAGTAAAATAACAGGATCTTTGGGGAAATGAATCCTAGTAACCTTGTACAAAATATCCAACACAACATCCCAGAACTTCTGCACCTCTGGACAGTCCAGAAGCACATGTTTCAGAGCGTCAAGGCAAACTGATCCACAGAAAGTACAATACGGGTGTGTATTATCCCACACTGTGTCTCCAGATCTGATAACCACGCTCTAGCTTCAGGGAGATTATCTGCACTCAGTTCTGAAAATAAGAAACAGTTCTAGTGCTTGGCGCAGTGTGAATCCAACCTTTTGGCATAAAAAACAGGATTTATCAGAGACACACAGTGAAACATTAGCGATGTAAAGACGAGGACAAAGTTATTTTTGCGGAAGACCTTATTACATTTGTAGGATTTCCCTTTGAGATAAAGAGTATTTAAATTAATCATACATCATGACTTACTAAGGTTTGCGGTAGTACTGGTATTTGTGTTATTAATGCCCAAAAGAGCATGTCTTATCCCATTTTGAGCTTGACATGCTGCGATAGTTGCTGCTATAGCAGGAGAAACCACAGAGAACAGAGGGAAGGGATATCAGGTTGTTTGCCAAGCCACAATTATTATTATTATATTTTTGATTACAATTATTATATTTTATTTTTGTTATTTTTAATTTGTGCCTCTCTACATAGATAGTGTTGCGCATTAATTGAAATGATCTGGTTGTGTCTGTCTGCTTTAATTTGCTCATTGTCAGTAGATCAACCGCACAACTTTCAGCTCCCAGCTGCGCTTCAATGGGATTTCACTCTCATGCTAATGTGCCCTGTTGAGTAAATCTGGCCCTAGTCTGTGTAATATATTAAATACATTTAACAAACACACAGGTAAACATGCACATGTACACTTGTGACACACACAAACATACTGACATATATACATTTGAAGTAAAATCACAGACACTTTTTTTCTTTTCTTGCTGTTTCTTTTTTATAAACACACACACACACAAACTCACACACGTACTAACACTCACACACACACAAACACACACAGGTTTGTTTTTGTGAAAAGTGGGGACATCCCATAGGCGTAATGGTTTTTCTACTGTACAGACCGTATATTCTATTGCCCTACACCAACCCTACCCCTAAACCTACCCCTCACAGGAAACTTTGTGCTATTTCAGATTTTCAATACACTCCATTCTGTGTGATTTATAAGCGTTTTGAAAAGTGAGGACATGGGGTAATGTCCTGAAAAGTCACCTTCTACTTGTAATACCTATGTTATACCCTTGTCATTATACAAATTTATGTCCTCATTTGTCACAAAAACACACACACACACACACAGGTTTGTTTTTGTGAAAAGTGGGGACATCCCCAAAAACACGCGCACACACACACACACACACACAAACACACACACACATAAGCAGGGGAACATAATGAACCATAAGCTCAAACACACATCAGAACAGCTGCAGTGTCAGAAGAGCTTTTGGATTAATAAAGTTTGTGTCATTTTGTTGTTGTTGTTGTTGTTGTAATTTTGTGATGGGATCAATCAGTTGTAAAGAACTGAAAGAACTGTTGGGTTTTAATTAAAGTATTCAGCAGTAAGTATTAATCTGTAGTGTATTAACTGTTTTTGAGTAATTTTACCATCACTGACGATCAGATGGATCAATCAAACATCATTTATTCATCTATTAATAAGTCATCATTATTTCTGACTCTCTCTGTCTTTGATGGTTTGAGTTTAATGCCCAGGAGAAATGAATGATTTGATTCTTCAGTGATTTGAATCATGATGATCTGTGTTCAGATGTTTCTCTGTCTCTCTTTATTCAGTCAGTTTTAACCCCTGATCTGCTCTGTTTCTCTCAGTATAAAGTGTTATTCATGAAATCATTCTCACACTCTCGTCTTTTTCAGGTTCATATTCAGTCATAAGAACAGTGATGTTAATCTTCATGATAGTGACTAATGCACTGATGATCGGCCTTTACATGTTCACACTGGAAGATAAAACAGGTACAGTAATATTTTAATAATGTTTGAGTTACAGCAGATATGAGTGTTTTCATGTTCATCAGTCGTGGCACAGAGGGTTGATCACATGATCAGGAGATATAAAGTGGTTGTGTTCATGGAGACGTGGGTTTGAATCTGAGCTGTGTCCTGCTCCCTTCAGCCTCTCTTTCCTCTCACTGTCCTGCACAACACAAGTCTCTCTCTTCTCCTTTTCTCTCTTCCTTCAGTTATTCTGCTTGTTACAGCAGCTGCTCATCACTAATAGTCAATCATCCTTTAATTAATCACTGTTAACTATCTAATTAACTACAACACTGTGTCAGTGTTACTTTAACACTGTAGCTTGGGACAATATGTACACTGAGCAGTGTTGATCGAACTCTGAGGATTTTGACAAAAATGTCATAAATAATGCACTTGTGTAAAAATGTGATGAAGTGATGCTGTATTTCACTCTTTTCAATTTACAGATCCCATCGGATGGGGCTGTGTGATTGTGTTTCTGCAGATACTCTGGACATTCATGAAGTT
>NW_015653214.1:0-539 GCF_001515625.1 Sinocyclocheilus rhinocerous | reverse complement strand
CCAAATTAAGTCCTTAGCAATGCATATTAATCAAAATTAAGTTTACATATTCACTTTACAAAATTTACAAAATATCTTCATGGAACATGATCTTTAATTAATATCCTAATATTTACAAAATATCTTCATGGAACATGATCTTTACTTAATATCCTAATGATTTTTGGCACAAAAGAAAAATCGATAATTTTGACCCATACAATGTATTTTTGGCTATTGCAAATACACCCGTGCTACTTAAGACTGTTTTTTTGGTCCATGGGTCACATATGTAAAGCTGCTTTGCAACCATGCAAAATTGTGAAAAACACCATTTGAAGTGTGGTTAAATTATTGAAAAGGTAAAGTTCATAACTATACAAAGTATTGCATCATAATGAATTATAATTATAATTATTTGCAACTCAAAACATTACTTTTTATCTATACTATTTTTGTACTTAACAAGTAGAATGTATTGTATTGTACATTTAATCATAACAGGTCAAGAGAGTATTCAACTAAAATAAATTACTGAAGTATTACTTCAATATTTAACA
>NW_015653213.1:729-925 GCF_001515625.1 Sinocyclocheilus rhinocerous | reverse complement strand
AGAGGGACAGGCCGTAGATGATTAGGATTGGCCTGCCTCCAACGTGCTTTCCGAGTGCAACGTGCATGCTTTCCGAGTGTTAGTAGTAATAGTAGAGATTTGGCTGCGGAAAAAAATTATCCTACGTTAAAAAAAAAGTTGATATCACTTTCGAGTCCATGAGTTCGCCTACCAATGGTATGAGAGGAGCACAGCT
>NW_015653213.1:0-621 GCF_001515625.1 Sinocyclocheilus rhinocerous | reverse complement strand
ATAATAGTATCCAACTGCAGAGTCGCAGCCCTGATGAATGGAGAATCGCGACACGTTGTAAAAGCTGCGAGGCGCAATGTTCAAAGATGTCCATCTAGCGCATATTTACATAGAAAAACTAATTAAAAAGCAGCGGAGTTTTGTAAACAGCTCAGAGTAATCACGTCATCTTCATAAGAAAAATATGATCGCCAGAACAAATTTACCGGGATTTTTTAAAAGGTCCTGTTAACTTACCAGTAATTTACCAGTAAAGACTATGTGTGAAAGGGGCTAAACTCTTCCTCTGTATATGCTGTGAATTTGAATTGCATTTACCAGTAAAGACTGTATGTGTGACTCTTCCTCTGCATTTGCTGTGAATTTGAATTGCTTAACATTCATCTGGGAAAACTGCATTTTCTCAATAGATTTGTAAATCATTTATAAACCTTTGCCAACTCAGGAGAATACATCATATTTCTAAATATGCCATTTATTGTAAATCGCGATTTCAAAATAAAAGTTTCTGAGTTTGCATGTGGCCAAATATTAATATTGAATGGATTTAAACATTGTTTAATCACGCTGTAAAGTACGTCACCAGGCCGTTGGCGCCCTCTGCAGGTATTTGTTATAATA
>NW_015653212.1:242-609 GCF_001515625.1 Sinocyclocheilus rhinocerous | reverse complement strand
ATTCTCATCAGTTTTCTATCAGCTGTGACATAAATCTGCGTGTTTAAAAAAAAATTTTTTATCCAAGGGCGTTTTTTTATAGAGGGCATTTCGGGAAAGAATTTGAAACTTTCATTTCAAATTCTTACATTTGATCTATAAATTCAATTATAATAATGCGATTATCTATACGTTATCAAATTTAATAATTTACACTGAAAAATACAACTGCATTAAATAATATTATGAGATTATTTAAAATAATTTTGAATATACAAACAAGAAATGATGGCGGAAATTATACTTGCAACGAAATAAAAACGCCAGTAGGTGCCAGTAGAGAGCGTTTAATGAGTGAGTCATTGAGTCGTTCATTCAAACGATTCGT
>NW_015653212.1:0-209 GCF_001515625.1 Sinocyclocheilus rhinocerous | reverse complement strand
GAGTCTTTCATTCAAACGATTCGTTCAAACGGCAGATTCATCAGATGTTTATGCATGGGCTAATGAAACTTTGACTCAACCGATTCGTTCAAAACACGGAATCAATCAGCAATGAATCGGCTGATTGCTGTAAGATGCGCTTTGTTTCCGCTTAAAATGTAAGCTACCTAATATTATTGTATTTGCTTATTGAACTGTTTATAGAACTA
>NW_015653211.1:0-1054 GCF_001515625.1 Sinocyclocheilus rhinocerous | reverse complement strand
CGTTGATGAGGTCGGTAGAGAGGGAAATGGTACCCCTGACTGGCCACGTGGTCCTTCATACTTACCTGGCAAGAGAGACACCATGATCAAGAAGGTGGTTCACCCAGAGTACTTAACGGTGGTTTAGAGTATTAAACAGAACAATGATGACGGTCTCTTTGGTGTGACGGAATACAGTCTATTTTGAGATTTTGGGTTGGAGATTGGTCGTCTGAATTTTAGCAGGAAAATCTTACAGACTGTCAGAAAATCCAGTTGACTCCTGAAAGAGATCTTAGAACTGTAACTGTTCTGATATATTCTGAAAGGATCAAAGTAGAAGATACTGCTACTTGGTTGTCTATGCATTGCACTGTTTTAAATACCTCTTTGATGAGAGATGAGGATGGAAAAAACTGGAGCAACTAAGTTTCAAGTGCGTTTGAAGAAAGACTCTGAGGGTAATTACCACCACCTTCCCTCATTAATCCAATTAGGCCCAATTAGGGGCTACGTTTTCTATAATGGACAACCAAAAGATCGCAGAAATTGTGGCTCCTTAGATCACATAGCTGCCAACTGTGAACTGGAAATTTGTATACATTGCAAAAGCAAAGAACATGGCTCCAAAGATTGTCAGTTACCAAAGAAATGCAACCTTTGTGGAGCAGAAAGCCACAGGTTTCGTGATTGTCCCCATGCCTACTCTAATAAAACAAAACAACAGAATCATGGAGAAATGGAAAATGTAGTGGACTTTGAAGACTTGGCGAGTACTACTGGAGATCTTGTTTCTACTGGGAATCAGCAGTTTTTCGCCCAAGATGGTATGGTCCCTTTGGAAATGTCTAGTATAAACCCCTCACCGCAGTCGCAAAGAGTAGCTGAAGTTTCTATATCGACCTTGTCGAAAGAAGAGTTGTTGTCTCTTTCAAGAATTGTCGATACCTCGTTAGCACCTAATGATAAGAAAGCAGGGGAAAAGACACCAAGACGAGAAGTTCAATCACTTGAAGGAGAGCTAGGTGTGGCAATAACAACTCCAGATAAGGAAGTTCAGAAACAGAAAGGGAAT
>NW_015653210.1:362-547 GCF_001515625.1 Sinocyclocheilus rhinocerous | reverse complement strand
AATGATTTTTTTCTTCTCAAACCTTGTATGTGGTGTAAAAACACCTGTGACAAACAATATAAAAACAGACGTCACATAGCGCTAAATGCAGAACATTTTAGTAAAACTTCTAACTTTACAGCAGTGGCGAAGATGAACGTGCATGAGTTATTTTATTTAATCTGTGTTATTTTAATGTTTTTTGA
>NW_015653210.1:0-230 GCF_001515625.1 Sinocyclocheilus rhinocerous | reverse complement strand
TTTATATTTGTCTACTCGGCTAGTTGATCCAGATACATAGTAACTTAGGCTATGTGTGCTGACAAACAATATAAAAACAGACGTCACATAGGGCTAAATGCATAGCATTTTAGTAAAACTGCTAACGTTACAGCAGCGGGGAAAATGAACGTGCATGAGTTATTTTATTTAATCTGTGTTATTTGAATGTTTTTGACCTAAAACATAGAGACTCTGATGTTAATGTGTCT
>NW_015653209.1:0-538 GCF_001515625.1 Sinocyclocheilus rhinocerous | reverse complement strand
CCCTCCACTTCACCAGCGTCCGCGGGGTTTTTCTTCGTTAAGAAGGAGGGCGGTCTCCGTCCTTGCATCGATTATCGCGGCCTCAATGAAATGACTGTTAAATTTCGTTACCCCCTACCCTTAGTATTCGTCCAATCAAAACACTCGGTCCGAGCGTTTTAATTGGCTTTCCTACCTGTAGTGTTGCTTTCGTCAACGAAAATTATGACTAAATATCGTCGTCAACGAACCTTTATCACGTGACGAAAACGAGACGAGACGCAACGTAAATGCTGGTCATGTGACGATGACTATAATTAAATGTATAATGCAATATCGTTGACGAATAAAAACGAGACTAAATGTGGTTTACAAAATAAAAACTATGCTAAAATATCTCCATTTTCGTTGACCAAAACGAGACGAAACGAAATGTTATAACGTTATTTCGTCTCGTTTAGTCGCATTATTATTGTTTTGCAGTATTTCTCGCTTCAGGCGCTGCATCAGGGCACAGACGCAGGTGACGTCACTTCCTCAAGCCCCACTCGCGGCATTA
>NW_015653208.1:0-551 GCF_001515625.1 Sinocyclocheilus rhinocerous | reverse complement strand
AAACGTTGGCCCCTTAGTGCTGGCCCTGCACGGGCAGCCCACACTATTAATCTACAACAGGGGTGCCCAACTCTGGGGCCCATTCTTCGTACATCACTTATTACATCTGAGACGGTCACATCCATCCAAGATGATCTCATCGTTATTACATCCGAGATGAAATGTCACATCCAAGATGATATCATCGCGCTAATCAGGATCTGGCTAATTCGGTTCTTCGAACGCACCTGTTGTTGATGATTAGTATGGCTGGATTGAGTTATCTGAGATAATTGCGCGTTCATGGGTTGGTTTAAAAGGGGCTATGTATCGATACTCGAAACCACGATCAGCAATGCAGCGATTGGCTGGGGGCAAGACAGCAACGTAATGACATCATATAATTAAAAAAAGACACCTGACAAAAAACTTGACAAATTTT
Organism: Sinocyclocheilus rhinocerous; assembly: GCF_001515625.1. Classification (NCBI taxonomy): domain Eukaryota; kingdom Metazoa; phylum Chordata; class Actinopteri; order Cypriniformes; family Cyprinidae; genus Sinocyclocheilus; species Sinocyclocheilus rhinocerous. Next base: position 130 of record NW_015653208.1, on the reverse strand, counting down.
TGGACTTTTATAAGGAAACAGCCAAGCGAACAAAACTACATAAATATTATAATAGATAAATTAAATGTGCACTGTTTTTATTTTATTAAATTTTTTACATGATTCCCAATTATTTATATTTACGATTTCT
>NW_015653207.1:359-523 GCF_001515625.1 Sinocyclocheilus rhinocerous | reverse complement strand
GATCTACTGACTCAGAGACGGGGCACCCTTTGGCACCCGCATCCAAACCTCTGGAAACTTCATGTCTGGTGCCTGGACGGGACGTGGAGGTTCTAGGTGACCTGTCCCAAGAGGTAGTTGACACCATCACTTCAGCGAGAGCACCGTCTACGAGACACGCTTAC
>NW_015653207.1:0-242 GCF_001515625.1 Sinocyclocheilus rhinocerous | reverse complement strand
CAGCAAGGGTTGGAGCGAAGGCTGTCTCCCTCCACCCTCAAAGTCTATGTCGCTGCAATCGTTGCTAACCACGACCCCGTAGAAGGGAAGTCAATGGGGAAGCATGACCTGATCATCAGGTTCCTTAGGGGGGCGAGAAGGCTAAATCATCCACGGCTCCCCTCTATACTCTCTTGGGACCTGACTATAGTGCTCACAAGCACTACAGCAGGGCCCATTTGAGCCTTTGCAGACAGTCGAGC
>NW_015653206.1:300-940 GCF_001515625.1 Sinocyclocheilus rhinocerous | reverse complement strand
TTGGGCACATTTTGTCGTGACAATCCTACAAAAATAACTCCCCTGGACACAAGATGAAATATAAAGGGCACTCTGGAAACTTCTGTTCCAGGAGATTGTTGAGGGTCTTTTCCTTGTCCTCTTTCTCCATTATAAGGAAAAGAGGCTCTTCCTGGCCCCCTGAGCAGATGTTTGTTTAATGGAGCCATTTCACAACTTCTGTGAGATTACTGGGATCTCCTTCATTACAGAATATTAAAGGAAAATGTAACTTTAATATTTCTTATGAATGTGTGTATATAGATAGATAGACAGATTTGAGACATACCTCACAAGTGTAGCCTGTTATCCAATTGGAAGTGCCTCTGGTAGGGTTTCTGCACTGTAATATACATGTATCTTGGTTAATTTCAAATTGGTCAGAAGGGGGTGCAAATGTAATGGTGTGCTGGAGGAAATGTCCAGTACCTTTCAGAGAAAACCATCTGGAGTCCACCATCTCCGTATGATTGGAATGTCACACTGGAAGACACAAACATAGAGAAATCTTTAAATATCAACTGCTACAACATCATAAAGGCCAATTACTTTAACTGATAACTACTTACAGATGTAAAATCAAAGGGAGCTCCCAAGACATGATGTACTGGAAGACAACAAA
>NW_015653206.1:0-290 GCF_001515625.1 Sinocyclocheilus rhinocerous | reverse complement strand
CATATGTAAAATGAAAGGGTGCTCCCAAGACGAGGTGTACTGGAAAACAACAAAAAATAAGAATATTCTCCCTGTAAATGGCACAAAAAAAACCTTCCTTGTTCCTTATTTAACAACTAAATAATCACACCAATAACTGGTTGCAAAAATGTATAGTATAGCCTAAAATAAATAAATAAGTACACAGGTAAACTATTATGCAATAATAAACTGTGAGTACATTAAACAAACAACTCAAGATATTAATACCTCCACAGACAACTGCATGTTGAAGTGGATTTGAAGATGAC
>NW_015653205.1:402-1199 GCF_001515625.1 Sinocyclocheilus rhinocerous | reverse complement strand
TTTCCTTCATTTATTTTCTGTTTTCGGATTGGGAAAAGTTGCTTTTGACATTGGAGAATGTCCTTTGGGTATTGCTCATTGAGACCATAGTTTGTGCCTTTAAGTTGTCTGCCTTCCCTCTGAACCAGTCCTTTGTGTTTATAGTGTTCAAATTTTGCGATGATCGGTCGTGGTCGGTTGTTGTTGTTTTGAGATCTGATACGGTGAACATGGTGAAAGGTGATGATCTGTACAGGTTCGGCTGGTAATTTGAGTTGTTTTATCATAAAGTCCTTGACTGATTTCTCGGGGTCGTCTGGAGTTTGTTCCGGGATGCCTGTGAAAACTAAATTGTCCCTCATGCTGCGCGTTTGCAAATCCAAAATGTTTTCTTTCACGGTTTTGTTTTCTGCGACAACGGAAGTGAGTTGAGTGGCAAGTGCGTGAACTGAATCCTTTAAAAAGTTATTTTCTTTAGTGAGAGTGTCTATCTGCTCTTGGCTGAATTCTAAGCTGTGCCGCAATTCCTGGAGTTATTTGTGTATTACTTCAATCAATGCGATCCTGGTGTCGAGTCCGGAGAGTTTATTTTCAATGGAGAGTAGAATGTCGCTTACCTCAGAGCAGCACGGCAGTTTCGGTGATGTGGTTGGTGTTATACTTGGACTGGAAGGCGAATCGGGACGAGGTCTCTTGGAGTTTGGAGTGGGGTTACCTTTACTTCTTTTGTTGTGATCTGGTTTGTCCCTGTTCATGTTGCAGCAGAGTGTATTGTAGTATGCGTCGATATATTCTTCGAGATGATCCAGGTTGTATAA
>NW_015653205.1:0-323 GCF_001515625.1 Sinocyclocheilus rhinocerous | reverse complement strand
TGAAAGAAGTGGGGAAAAAGACGAGAAAAGAAAAAAAAAAGGTATAGATATTTGAATGTTTAATAAAGTTGTTTACAGGTTGTTATTCGTGAGGTCTCGCGTTACTCAGCCATCCTCCTCTCTGCCACCATCCTGTTACGAGCTAATGTAATCTTGTTAAAATGGATTTAATAAAATTGGTATCGAAAAAAGTATCGTTCAGGTATCGAAGCCAAGGTATCGGTACCGATATCGAAACATTTTAGAACGATACCCAGCCCTACTTATATATTTGCACGTTTAGAAATTTAAAGCTGATGAACACAATAATGCACTGAAATGAG
>NW_015653204.1:912-1032 GCF_001515625.1 Sinocyclocheilus rhinocerous | reverse complement strand
GATGGACAATGTTTTCATAAATCATGTGTTTCAGATGGACATTGTTTTCTAAAATTTCAGATGTCAGATGGACATTGTTTTCATAAATCATGTGTTTCAGATGGACATTGTTTTAATAAA
>NW_015653204.1:0-693 GCF_001515625.1 Sinocyclocheilus rhinocerous | reverse complement strand
TGTTTTCATAAATCATGTATTTCAGATGAACATTTTAATAAATCATGTATTTCAGATGGACATCGTTTTCATAAATCATGTATTTCATATGAATATTTTCATAAATCATTTATTTCAGATGGATATTGTTCATTTGAAACACATTATTTAAGAAAAATTTGTTTTCATAAATCATGTTTTCCAGATGGATATTATTTTCATAAATCATATATTTCAGATGTACATTGTTTTCATAAATCATGTATTTCATATGAACATTTTCACAAATCATGATTTACAGATGAACATTTTATTAAATCATGTATTTTAGATGAACATTTTCATAAATCATGTATTTCATATGAACATTTTCACAAATCATGATTTACAGATGAACATTTTATTAAATCATGTATTTTAGATGAACATTTTCATAAATCATGTATTTCATATGAACATTTTCACAAATCATGATTTACAGATGAACATTTTATTAAATCATGTATTTTAGATGAACATTTTCATAAATCATGTATTTCATATGAACATTTTCACAAATCATGATTTACAGATGAACATTTTATTAAATCATGTATTTTAGATGAACATTTTCATAAATCATGTATTTCAGATGGACATCGTTTTCATGAATCATGTATTTCATGTGATTATTTTCATAAATCATGTATTTCAGATGGACATTGTTTTCATAAA
>NW_015653203.1:0-567 GCF_001515625.1 Sinocyclocheilus rhinocerous | reverse complement strand
TAGTTCTGGTACTATGAAAAGGTTCCCGCGGTACGAAAGGCCCTATATTTAACCCTCATCTGTCCCTCCTGAACCTATAACAAACGTGTCCCTCGCGGGTCATAATGACCCGAAGGCCAAAAATGACACTAATTTTATTTTTGGTCCAGAAAGCTTATATTGGTCCATTTTTATATATATTTTTTGTTTCTAATTTTTTATGTTGATTTTTGGTGATTTTTTTTTTATTCACATTAAATTCTGGATATTTTTATGAAAATGAGCATATTTTTATACATTTTTTCACCAAAAAAACAAAGAAAGACTCAATTTCTGCATGTTTATACTTTAAACATGATGATCCATCAGGACCTAGGTCACTGAGTGTCTCTGATGCCATCTGGTGGGGAAAAATTACATAAAATTGCATTTTATGATGACAGCCACTAAAGGGGCCTATTGAATCCTATGGAGATTCTTAAATGAGTCAAACAAGTGAAATCTATATTTTGTACACATGCATATTCATACAGTTTCAGAAACATGTAATACATATAAAAGATAAATTTAAAAATATAAATATGATAT